>NW_027141065.1:0-106471 GCF_036365525.1 Heterodontus francisci
TGGAATATTATCACCTGTATATTAGTGATGATATCTAATTTAACAATTAACTGGAATATTATCACCTGTGTATTAGTGATGATATCTAATTTAACAAATAACTGGAATATTATCACCTGTGTATTAGTGATGATATCTAATTTAACAAATAACTGGAATATTATCACCTGTGTATTAGTGATGATATCTAATTTAACAATTAACTGGAATATTATCACCTGTGTATTAGTGATGATATCTAATTTATCAATTAACTGGAATATTATCACCTGTGTATTAGTGATGATATCTAATTTAACAATTAACTGGAATATTATCACCTGTGTATTAGTGATGACATCTAATTTAACAATTAACTGGAATATTATCCCCTGTGTATTAGTGATGACATCTAATTTAACAATAAACTGGAATATTATCACCTGTGTATTAGTGATGATATCTAATTTAACAATTAACTGGAATATTATCACCTGTGTATTAGTGATGACATCTAATTTAACAATAAACTGGAATATTATCACCTGTGTATTAGTGATGATATCTAATTTAACAATTAACTGGAATATTATCACCTGTGTATTAGTGATGACATCTAATTTAACAATTAACTGGAATATTATCACCTGTGTATTAGTGATGATATCTAATTTAACAATTAACTGGAATATTATCCCCTGTTTATTAGTGATGATATCTAATTTAACAATTAACTGGAATATTATCACCTGTGTATTAGTGATGATATCTAATTTAACAATTAACTGGAATATTATCACCTGTGTATTAGTGATGACATCTAATTTAACAATTAACTGGAATATTATCACCTGTGTATTAGTGATGATATCTAATTTAACAATTAACTGGAATATTATCCCCTGTTTATTAGTGATGATATCTAATTTAACAATTAACTGGAATATTATCACCTGTGTATTAGTGATGATATCTAATTTAACAATTAACTGGAATATTATCACCTGTGTATTAGTGATGATATCTAATTTAACAATTAACTGGAATATTATCCCCTGTGTATTAGTGATGATATCTAATTTAACAATTAACTGGAATATTATCACCTGTGTATTAGTGATGATATCTAATTTAACAATTAACTGGAATATTATCACCTGTGTATTAGTGATGATATCTAATTTAACAATTAACTGGAATATTATCACCTGTGTATTAGTGATGATATCTAATTTAACAATTAACTGGAATATTATCCCTGTGTATTAGTGATGAAATCTAATTTAACAATTAACTGGAATATTATCACCTGTGTATTAGTGATGATATCTAATTTAACAATTAACTGGAATATTATCACCTGTGTATTAGTGATGACATCTAATTTAACAATTAACTGGAATATTATCACCTGTGTATTAGTGATGATATCTAATTTAACAATTAACTGGAATATTATCACCTGTGTATTAGTGATGACATCTAATTTAACAATTAACTGGAATATTATCACCTGTGTATTAGTGATGACATCTAATTTAACAATTAACTGGAATATTATCCCCTGTGTATTAGTGATGATATCTAATTTAACAATTAACTGGAATATTATCCCCTGTGTATTAGTGATGAAATCTAATTTAACAATTAACTGGAATATTATCACCTGTGTATTAGTGATGATATCTAATTTAACAATTAACTGGAATATTATCACCTGTGTATTAGTGATGACATCTAATTTAACAATTAACTGGAATATTATCACCTGTGTATTAGTGATGATATCTAATTTAACAATTAACTGGAATATTATCACCTGTGTATTAGTGATGATATCTAATTTAACAATTAACTGGATTATCACCTGTGTATTAGTGATGACATCTAATTTAACAATTAACTGGAATATTATCACCTGTGTATTAGTGATGATATCTAATTTAACAATTAACTGGAATATTATCCCCTGTGTATTAGTGATGATATCTAATTTAACAATTAACTGGAATATTATCACCTGTGTATTAGTGATGACATCTAATTTAACAATTAACTGGAATATTATCACCTGTGTATTAGTGATGATATCTAATTTAACAATTAACTGGAATATTATCACCTGTGTATTAGTGATGATATCTAATTTAACAATTAACTGGAATATTATCACCTGTGTATTAGTGATGACATCTAATTTAACAATTAACTGGAATATTATCACCTGTGTATTAGTGATGATATCTAATTTAACAATTAACTGGAATATTATCACCTGTGTATTAGTGATGATATCTAATTTAACAATTAACTGGAATATTATCACCTGTGTATTACTGATGATATCTAATTTAACAATTAACTGGAATATTATCACCTGGGTATTAGTGATGATATCTAATTTAACAATTAACTGGAATATTATCCCCTGTGTATTAGTGATGATATCTAATTTAACAATTAACTGGAATATTATCACCTGTGTATTAGTGATGACATCTAATTTAACAATTAACTGGAATATTATCACCTGTGTATTAGTGATGATATCTAATTTAACAATTAACTGGAATATTATCACCTGTGTATTAGTGATGATATCTAATTTAACAATTAACTGGAATATTATCACCTGTGTATTAGTGATGATATCTAATTTAACAATTAACTGGAATATTATCACCTGTGTATTAGTGATGATATCTAATTTAACAATTAACTGGAATATTATCACCTGTGTATTAGTGATGATATCTAATTTAACAATTAACTGGAATATTATCACCTGTGTATTAGTGATGATATCTAATTTAACAATTAACTGGAATATTATCACCTGTGTATTAGTGATGATATCTAATTTAACAATTAACTGGAATATTATCCCCTGTGTATTAGTGATGATATCTAATTTAACAATTAACTGGAATATTATCACCTGTGTATTAGTGATGACATCTAATTTAACAATTAACTGGAATATTATCACCTGTGTATTAGTGATGATATCTAATTTAACAATTAACTGGAATATTATCACCTGTGTATTAGTGATGATATCTAATTTAACAATTAACTGGAATATTATCACCTGTGTATTAGTGATGATATCTAATTTAACAATTAACTGGAATATTATCCCCTGTGTATTAGTGATGATATCTAATTTAACAATTAACTGGAATATTATCACCTGTGTATTAGTGATGATATCTAATTTAACAATTAACTGGAATATTATCACCTGTGTATTAGTGATGATATCTAATTTAACAATTAACTGGAATATTATCCCCTGTGTATTAGTGATGATATCTAATTTAACAATTAACTGGAATATTATCACCTGTGTATTAGTGATGATATCTAATTTAACAATTAACTGGAATATTATCACCTGTGTATTAGTGATGATATCTAATTTAACAATTAACTGGAATATTATCCCCTGTGTATTAGTGATGATATCTAATTTAACAATTAACTGGAATATTATCACCTGTGTATTAGTGATGATATCTAATTTAACAATTAACTGGAATATTATCACCTGTGTATTAGTGATGATATCTAATTTAACAATTAACTGGAATATTATCCCCTGTGTATTAGTGATGATATCTAATTTAACAATTAACTGGAATATTATCACCTGTGTATTAGTGATGATATCTAATTTAACAATTAACTGGAATATTATCACCTGTGTATTAGTGATGATATCTAATTTAACAATTAACTGGAATATTATCCCCTGTGTATTAGTGATGATATCTAATTTAACAATTAACTGGAATATTATCACCTGTGTATTAGTGATGATATCTAATTTAACAATTAACTGGAATATTATCACCTGTGTATTAGTGATGATATCTAATTTAACAATTAACTGGAATATTATCACCTGTGTATTAGTGATGATATCTAATTTAACAATTAACTGGAATATTATCACCTGTGTATTAGTGATGATATCTAATTTAACAATTAACTGGAATATTATCCCCTGTGTATTAGTGATGATATCTAATTTAACAATTAACTGGAATATTATCACCTGTGTATTAGTGATGATATCTAATTTAACAATTAACTGGAATATTATCCCCTGTGTATTAGTGATGATATCTAATTTAACAATTAACTGGAATATTATCACCTGTGTATTAGTGATGACATCTAATTTAACAATTAACTGGAATATTATCACCTGTGTATTAGTGATGACATCTAATTTAACAATTAACTGGAATATTATCACCTGTGTATTAGTGATGATATCTAATTTAACAATTAACTGGAATATTATCACCTGTGTATTAGTGATGACATCTAATTTAACAATTAACTGGAATATTATCCCCTGTGTATTAGTGATGATATCTAATTTAACAATTAACTGGAATATTATCCCCTGTGTATTAGTGATGATATCTAATTTAACAATTAACTGGAATATTATCACCTGTGTATTAGTGATGACATCTAATTTAACAATTAACTGGAATATTATCCCCTGTGTATTAGTGATGATATCTAATTTAACAATTAACTGGAATATTATCACCTGTGTATTAGTGATGACATCTAATTTAACAATTAACTGGAATATTATCCCCTGTGTATTAGTGATGATATCTAATTTAACAATTAACTGGAATATTATCACCTGTGTATTAGTGATGACATCTAATTTAACAATTAACTGGAATATTATCCCCTGTGTATTAGTGATGATATCTAATTTAACAATTAACTGGAATATTATCACCTGTGTATTAGTGATGACATCTAATTTAACAATTAACTGGAATATTATCCCCTGTGTATTAGTGATGATATCTAATTTAACAATTAACTGGAATATTATCACCTGTGTATTAGTGATGACATCTAATTTAACAATTAACTGGAATATTATCCCCTGTGTATTAGTGATGATATCTAATTTAACAATTAACTGGAATATTATCACCTGTGTATTAGTGATGACATCTAATTTAACAATTAACTGGAATATTATCACCTGTGTATTAGTGATGATATCTAATTTAACAATTAACTGGAATATTATCCCCTGTGTATTAGTGATGATATCTAATTTAACAATTAACTGGAATATTATCACCTGTGTATTAGTGATGACATCTAATTTAACAATTAACTGGAATATTATCCCCTGTGTATTAGTGATGATATCTAATTTAACAATTAACTGGAATATTATCACCTGTGTATTAGTGATGATATCTAATTTAACAATTAACTGGAATATTATCACCTGTGTATTAGTGATGATATCTAATTTAACAATTAACTGGAATATTATCACCTGTGTATTAGTGATGATATCTAATTTAACAATTAACTGGAATATTATCACCTGTGTATTAGTGATGACGTCTAATTTAACAATTAACTGGAATATTATCACCTGGGTATTAGTGATGATGTCTAATTTAACAATTAACTGGAATATTATCACCTGGGTATTAGTGATGATGTCTAATTTAACAATTAACTGGAATATTATCACCTGTGTATTAGTGATGATATCTAATTTAACAATTAACTGGAATATTATCACCTGTGTATTAGTGATGATATCTAATTTAACAATTAACTGGAATATTATCACCTGTGTATTAGTGATGACCTCTAATTTAACAATTAACTGGAATATTATCACCTGGGTATTAGTGATGATGTCTAATTTAACAATTAACTGGAATATTATCACCTGGGTATTAGTGATGATGTCTAATTTAACAATTAACTGGAATATTATCCCCTGTGTATTAGTGATGACATCTAATTTAACAATTAACTGGAATATTATCACCTGTGTATTAGTGATGATATCTAATTTAACAATTAACTGGAATATTATCACCTGTGTATTAGTGATGATATCTAATTTAACAATTAACTGGAATATTATCACCTGTGTATTAGTGATGATATCTAATTTAACAATTAACTGGAATATTATCACCTGTGTATTAGTGATGATATCTAATTTAACAATTAACTGGAATATTATCACCTGTGTATTAGTGATGATATCTAATTTAACAATTAACTGGAATATTATCACCTGTGTATTAGTGATGACATCTAATTTAACAATTAACTGGAATATTATCACCTGTGTATTAGTGATGATATCTAATTTAACAATTAACTGGAATATTATCACCTGTGTATTAGTGATGATATCTAATTTAACAATTAACTGGAATATTATCCCCGGTGTATTAGTGATGACATCTAATTTAACAATTAACTGGAATATTATCACCTGTGTATTAGTGATGATATCGAATTTAACAATTAACTGGAATATTATCACCTGTGTATTAGTGATGATATCGAATTTAACAATTAACTGGAATATTATCACCTGTGTATTAGTGATGACATCTAATTTAACAATTAACTGGAATATTATCACCTGTGTATTAGTGATGATATCTAATTTAACAATTAACTGGAATATTATCACCTGTGTATTAGTGATGATATCTAATTTAACAATTAACTGGAATATTATCCCCGGTGTATTAGTGATGATATCTAATTTAACAATTAACTGGAATATTATCACCTGTGTATTAGTGATGATATCTAATTTAACAATTAACTGGAATATTATCCCCTGTGTATTAGTGATGATATCTAATTTAACAATTAACTGGAATATTATCACCTGTGTATTAGTGATGATATCTAATTTAACAATTAACTGGAATATTATCACCTGTGTATTAGTGATGATATCTAATTTAACAATTAACTGGAATATTATCCCCTGTGTATTAGTGATGATATCTAATTTAACAATTAACTGGAATATTATCACCTGGGTATTAGTGATGATGTCTAATTTAACAATTAACTGGAATATTATCACCTGTGTATTAGTGATGATATCTAATTTAACAATTAACTGGAATATTATCACCTGTGTATTAGTGATGACATCTAATTTAACAATTAACTGGAATATTATCACCTGTGTATTAGTGATGATATCTAATTTAACAATTAACTGGAATATTATCACCTGTGTATTAGTGATGATATCTAATTTAACAATTAACTGGAATATTATCACCTGTGTATTAGTGATGATATCTAATTTAACAATTAACTGGAATATTATCACCTGTGTATTAGTGATGATATCTAATTTAACAATTAACTGGAATATTATCACCTGTGTATTAGTGATGATATCTAATTTAACAATTAACTGGAATATTATCACCTGTGTATTAGTGATGATATCTAATTTAACAATTAACTGGAATATTATCACCTGTGTATTAGTGATGATATCTAATTTAACAATTAACTGGAATATTATCACCTGGGTATTAGTGATGACATCTAATTTAACAATTAACTGGAATATTATCACCTGTGTATTAGTGATGATATCTAATTTAACAATTAACTGGAATATTATCACCTGTGTATTAGTGATGACATCTAATTTAACAATTAACTGGAATATTATCACCTGTGTATTAGTGATGATATCTAATTTAACAATTAACTGGAATATTATCACCTGTGTATTAGTGATGATATCTAATTTAACAATTAACTGGAATATTATCACCTGTGTATTAGTGATGACATCTAATTTAACAATTAACTGGAATATTATCACCTGTGTATTAGTGATGATATCTAATTTAACAATTAACTGGAATATTATCACCTGTGTATTAGTGATGACATCTAATTTAACAATTAACTGGAATATTATCACCTGTGTATTAGTGATGACATCTAATTTAACAATTAACTGGAATATTATCACCTGTGTATTAGTGATATCTAATTTAACAATTAACTGGAATATTATCACCTGTGTATTAGTGATGACATCTAATTTAACAATTAACTGGAATATTATCACCTGTGTATTAGTGATGATATCTAATTTAACAATTAACTGGAATATTATCACCTGTGTATTAGTGATGACATCTAATTTAACAATTAACTGGAATATTATCACCTGTGTATTAGTGATGATATCTAATTTAACAATTAACTGGAATATTATCACCTGTGTATTAGTGATGACATATAATTTAACAATTAACTGGAATATTATCACCTGTGTATTAGTGATGATATCTAATTTAACAATTAACTGGAATATTATCACCTGTGTATTAGTGATGATATCTAATTTAACAATTAACTGGAATATTATCACCTGTGTATTAGTGATGACATCTAATTTAACAATTAACTGGAATATTATCACCTGTGTATTAGTGATGACATCTAATTTAACAATTAACTGGAATATTATCACCTGTGTATTAGTGATGATATCTAATTTAACAATTAACTGGAATATTATCACCTGTGTATTAGTGATGACATCTAATTTAACAATTAACTGGAATATTATCACCTGTGTATTAGTGATGATATCTAATTTAACAATTAACTGGATTATCACCTGTGTATTAGTGATGACATCTAATTTAACAATTAACTGGAATATTATCACCTGTGTATTAGTGATGATATCTAATTTAACAATTAACTGGAATATTATCACCTGTGTATTAGTGATGATATCTAATTTAACAATTAACTGGAATATTATCACCTGTGTATTTGTGATGATATCTAATTTAACAATTAACTGGAATATTATCCCCTGTGTATTAGTGATGATATCTAATTTAACAATTAACTGGAATATTATCACCTGTGTATTAGTGATGATATCTAATTTAACAATTAACTGGAATATTATCACCTGTGTATTAGTGATGACATCTAATTTAACAATTAACTGGAATATTATCACCTGTGTATTAGTGATGACATCTAATTTAACAATTAACTGGAATATTATCACCTGTGTATTAGTGATGATATCTAATTTAACAATTAACTGGAATATTATCACCTGTGTATTAGTGATGACATCTAATTTAACAATTAACTGGAATATTATCACCTGTGTATTAGTGATGACATCTAATTTAACAATTAACTGGAATATTATCACCTGTGTATTAGTGATGACATCTAATTTAACAATTAACTGGAATATTATCACCTGTGTATTAGTGATGATATCTAATTTAACAATTAACTGGAATATTATCACCTGTGTATTAGTGATGATATCTAATTTAACAATTAACTGGAATATTATCACCTGTGTATTAGTGATGACATCTAATTTAACAATTAACTGGAATATTATCACCTGTGTATTAGTGATGACATCTAATTTAACAATTAACTGGAATATTATCACCTGTGTATTAGTGATGACATCTAATTTAACAATTAACTGGAATATTATCACCTGTGTATTAGTGATGATATCTAATTTAACAATTAACTGGAATATTATCACCTGTGTATTAGTGATGATATCTAATTTAACAATTAACTGGAATATTATCACCTGGGTATTAGTGATGATATCTAATTTAACAATTAACTGGAATATTATCACCTGTGTATTAGTGATGACATCTAATTTAACAATTAACTGGAATATTATCACCTGTGTATTAGTGATGACATCTAATTTAACAATTAACTGGAATATTATCACCTGTGTATTAGTGATGACATCTAATTTAACAATTAACTGGAATATTATCACCTGTGTATTAGTGATGATATCTAATTTAACAATTAACTGGAATATTATCACCTGTGTATTAGTGATGACATCTAATTTAACAATTAACTGGAGTATTATCCACTGTGTATTAGTGATGATATCTAATTTAACAATTAACTGGAATATTATCACCTGTGTATTAGTGATGACATCTAATTTAACAATTAACTGGAATATTATCACCTGTGTATTAGTGATGATATCTAATTTAACAATTAACTGGAATATTATCACCTGTGTATTAGTGATGACATCTAATTTAACAATTAACTGGAATATTATCCACTGTGTATTAGTGATGATATCTAATTTAACAATTAACTGGAATATTATCACCTGTGTATTAGTGATGACATCTAATTTAACAATTAACTGGAATATTATCACCTGTGTATTAGTGATGATATCTAATTTAACAATTAACTGGAGTATTATCCACTGTGTATTAGTGATGATATCTAATTTAACAATTAACTGGAATATTATCACCTGTGTATTAGTGATGACATCTAATTTAACAATTAACTGGAATATTATCACCTGTGTATTAGTGATGATATCTAATTTAACAATTAACTGGAATATTATCACCTGTGTATTAGTGATGACATCTAATTTAACAATTAACTGGAGTATTATCCACTGTGTATTAGTGATGATATCTAATTTAACAATTAACTGGAATATTATCACCTGTGTATTAGTGATGACATCTAATTTAACAATTAACTGGAATATTATCACCTGTGTATTAGTGATGATATCTAATTTAACAATTAACTGGAGTATTATCACCTGTGTATTAGTGATGATATCTAATTTAACAATTAACTGGAATATTATCACCTGTGTATTAGTGATGATATCTAATTTAACAATTAACTGGAATATTATCACCTGTGTATTAGTGATGATATCTAATTTAACAATTAACTGGAATATTATCCCCTGTGTATTAGTGATGATATCTAATTTAACAATTAACTGGAATATTATCACCTGTGTATTAGTGATGACATCTAATTTAACAATTAACTGGAATATTATCACCTGTGTATTAGTGATGATATCTAATTTAACAATTAACTGGAATATTATCACCTGTGTATTAGTGATGATATCTAATTTAACAATTAACTGGAATATTATCACCTGTGTATTAGTGATGATATCTAATTTAACAATTAACTGGAATATTATCCACTGTGTATTAGTGATGATATCTAATTTAACAATTAACTGGAATATTATCACCTGTGTATTAGTGATGACATCTAATTTAACAATTAACTGGAATATTATCACCTGTGTATTAGTGATGATATCTAATTTAACAATTAACTGGAATATTATCACCTGTGTATTAGTGATGATATCTAATTTAACAATTAACTGGAATATTATCACCTGTGTATTAGTGATGACATCTAATTTAACAATTAACTGGAATATTATCACCTGTGTATTAGTGATGACATCTAATTTAACAATTAACTGGAATATTATCACCTGTGTATTAGTGATGACATCTAATTTAACAATTAACTGGAATATTATCACCTGTGTATTATTGATGATATCTAATTTAACAATTAACTGGAATATTATCCCCTGTGTATTAGTGATGATATCTAATTTAACAATTAACTGGAATATTATCCACTGCGTATTAGTGATGATATCTAATTTAACAATTAACTGGAATATTATCACCTGTGTATTAGTGATGACATCTAATTTAACAATTAACTGGAATATTATCACCTGTGTATTAGTGATGATATCTAATTTAACAATTAACTGGAATATTATCACCTGTGTATTAGTGATGATATCTAATTTAACAATTAACTGGAATATTATCACCTGTGTATTAGTGATGACATCTAATTTAACAATTAACTGGAATATTATCACCTGTGTATTAGTGATGACATCTAATTTAACAATTAACTGGAATATTATCACCTGTGTATTAGTGATGACATCTAATTTAACAATTAACTGGAGTATTATCCACTGTGTATTAGTGATGATATCTAATTTAACAATTAACTGGAATATTATCACCTGTGTATTAGTGATGACATCTAATTTAACAATTAACTGGAATATTATCACCTGTGTATTAGTGATGATATCTAATTTAACAATTAACTGGAGTATTATCCACTGTGTATTAGTGATGATATCTAATTTAACAATTAACTGGAATATTATCACCTGTGTATTAGTGATGACATCTAATTTAACAATTAACTGGAATATTATCACCTGTGTATTAGTGATGATATCTAATTTAACAATTAACTGGAATATTATCACCTGTGTATTAGTGATGATATCTAATTTAACAATTAACTGGAATATTATCACCTGTGTATTAGTGATGATATCTAATTTAACAATTAACTGGAATATTATCACCTGTGTATTAGTGATGATATCTAATTTAACAATTAACTGGAATATTATCACCTGTGTATTTGTGATGACATCTAATTTAACAATTAACTGGAATATTATCACCTGTGTATTAGTGATGATATCTAATTTAACAATTAACTGGAATATTATCACCTGTGTATTAGTGATGATATCTAATTTAACAATTAACTGGAATATTATCACCTGTGTATTAGTGATGATATCTAATTTAACAATTAACTGGAATATTATCACCTGTGTATTAGTGATGACATCTAATTTAACAATTAACTGGAATATTATCACCTGTGTATTAGTGATGATATCTAATTTAACAATTAACTGGAATATTATCACCTGTGTATTAGTGATGATATCTAATTTAACAATTAACTGGAATATTATCACCTGTGTATTAGTGATGATATCTAATTTAACAATTAACTGGAATATTATCACCTGTGTATTAGTGATGATATCTAATTTAACAATTAACTGGAATATTATCACCTGTGTATTAGTGATGATATCTAATTTAACAATTAACTGGAATATTATCACCTGTGTATTAGTGATGACATCTAATTTAACAATTAACTGGATTATCACCTGTGTATTAGTGATGATATCTAATTTAACAATTAACTGGAATATTATCACCTGTGTATTAGTGATGATATCTAATTTAACAATTAACTGGAATATTATCACCTGTGTATTAGTGATGATATCTAATTTAACAATTAACTGGAATATTATCACCTGTGTATTAGTGATGACATCTAATTTAACAATTAACTGGAATATTATCACCTGTGTATTAGTGATGATATCTAATTTAACAATTAACTGGAATATTATCCCCTGTGTATTAGTGATGATATCTAATTTAACAATTAACTGGAATATTATCACCTGTGTATTAGTGATGACATCTAATTTAACAATTAACTGGAATATTATCACCTGTGTATTAGTGATGACATCTAATTTAACAATTAACTGGAATATTATCACCTGTGTATTAGTGATGATATCTAATTTAACAATTAACTGGAATATTATCACCTGTGTATTAGTGATGATATCTAATTTAACAATTAACTGGAATATTATCACCTGTGTATTAGTGATGACATCTAATTTAACAATTAACTGGAATATTATCACCTGTGTATTAGTGATGATATCTAATTTAACAATTAACTGGAATATTATCACCTGTGTATTAGTGATGATATCTAATTTAACAATGAACTGGAATATTATCACCTGTGTATTAGTGATGATATCTAATTTAACAATTAACTGGAATATTATCACCTGTGTATTAGTGATGATATCTAATTTAACAATTAACTGGAATATTATCACCTGTGTATTAGTGATGATGTCCAATTTAACAATTAACTGGAATATTATCCCCTGTGTATTAGTGATGATATCTAATTTAACAATTAACTGGAATATTATCACCTGTGTATTAGTGATGATGTCCAATTTAACAATTAACTGGAATATTATCCCCTGTGTATTAGTGATGATATCTAATTTAACAATTAACTGGAATATTATCCCCTGTGTATTAGTGATGATATCTAATTTAACAATTAACTGGAATATTATCCCCTGTGTATTAGTGATGATATCTAATTTAACAATTAACTGGAATATTATCACCTGTGTATTAGTGATGATATCTAATTTAACAATTAACTGGAATATTATCACCTGTGTATTAGTGATGACATCTAATTTAACAATTAACTGGAATATTATCACCTGTGTATTAGTGATGATATCTAATTTAACAATTAACTGGAATATTATCCCCTGTGTATTAGTGATGATATCTAATTTAACAATTAACTGGAATATTATCACCTGTGTATTAGTGATGACATCTAATTTAACAATTAACTGGAATATTATCACCTGTGTATTAGTGATGACATCTAATTTAACAATTAACTGGAATATTATCCCCTGTGTATTAGTGATGATATCTAATTTAACAATTAACTGGAATATTATCACCTGTGTATTAGTGATGACATCTAATTTAACAATTAACTGGAATATTATCACCTGTGTATTAGTGATGACATCTAATTTAACAATTAACTGGAATATTATCACCTGTGTATTAGTGATGACATCTAATTTAACAATTAACTGGAATATTATCACCTGTGTATTAGTGATGATATCTAATTTAACAATTAACTGGAATATTATCACCTGTGTATTAGTGATGATATCTAATTTAACAATGAACTGGAATATTATCACCTGTGTATTAGTGATGATATCTAATTTAACAATTAACTGGAATATTATCACCTGTGTATTAGTGATGATATCTAATTTAACAATTAACTGGAATATTATCACCTGTGTATTAGTGATGACATCTAATTTAACAATTAACTGGAATATTATCACCTGTGTATTAGTGATGATATCTAATTTAACAATTAACTGGAATATTATCACCTGGGTATTAGTGATGACATCTAATTTAACAATTAACTGGAATATTATCACCTGTGTATTAGTGATGATATCTAATTTAACAATTAACTGGAATATTATCACCTGTGTATTAGTGATGACATCTAATTTAACAATTAACTGGAATATTATCACCTGTGTATTAGTGATGACATCTAATTTAACAATTAACTGGAATATTATCACCTGTGTATTAGTGATGATATCTAATTTAACAATTAACTGGAATATTATCACCTGTGTATTAGTGATGACATCTAATTTAACAATTAACTGGAATATTATCACCTGTGTATTAGTGATGACATCTAATTTAACAATTAACTGGAATATTATCACCTGTGTATTAGTGATGATATCTAATTTAACAATTAACTGGAATATTATCACCTGTGTATTAGTGATGATATCTAATTTAACAATTAACTGGAATATTATCACCTGTGTATTAGTGATGATATCTAATTTAACAATTAACTGGAATATTATCACCTGTGTATTAGTGATGATATCTAATTTAACAATTAACTGGAATATTATCACCTGTGTATTAGTGATGATATCTAATTTAACAATTAACTGGAATATTATCACCTGTGTATTAGTGATGATATCTAATTTAACAATTAACTGGAATATTATCACCTGTGTATTAGTGATGATATCTAATTTAACAATTAACTGGAATATTATCACCTGTGTATTAGTGATGATATCTAATTTAACAATTAACTGGAATATTATCACCTGTGTATTAGTGATGACATCTAATTTAACAATTAACTGGAATATTATCACCTGTGTATTAGTGATGATATCTAATTTAACAATTAACTGGAATATTATCACCTGTGTATTAGTGATGATATCTAATTTAACAATTAACTGGAATATTATCACCTGTGTATTAGTGATGATATCTAATTTAACAATTAACTGGAATATTATCACCTGTGTATTAGTGATGACATCTAATTTAACAATTAACTGGAATATTATCACCTGTGTATTAGTGATGATATCTAATTTAACAATTAACTGGAATATTATCACCTGTGTATTAGTGATGACATCTAATTTAACAATTAACTGGAATATTATCACCTGTGTATTAGTGATGACATCTAATTTAACAATTAACTGGAATATTATCACCTGTGTATTAGTGATGACATCTAATTTAACAATTAACTGGAATATTATCACCTGTGTATTCGTGATGACATCTAATTTAACAATTAACTGGAATATTATCCCCTGTGTATTAGTGATGATATCTAATTTAACAATTAACTGGAATATTATCACCTGTGTATTAGTGATGACATCTAATTTAACAATTAACTGGAATATTATCACCTGTGTATTAGTGATGATATCTAATTTAACAATTAACTGGAATATTATCACCTGTGTATTAGTGATGATATCTAATTTAACAATTAACTGGAATATTATCACCTGTGTATTAGTGATGATATCTAATTTAACAATTAACTGTAATATTATCACCTGTGTATTAGTGATGATATCTAATTTAACAATTAACAGGAATATTATCACCTGTGTATTAGTGATGATATCTAATTTAACAATTAACTGGAATATTATCCCCTGTGTATTGGTGATGACATCTAATTTAACAATTAACTGGAATATTATCACCTGTGTATTAGTGATGATATCTAATTTAACAATTAACTGTAATATTATCACCTGTGTATTAGTGATGATATCTAATTTAACAATTAACTGGAATATTATCACCTGTGTATTAGTGATGACATCTAATTTAACAATTAACTGGAATATTATCACCTGTGTATTCGTGATGACATCTAATTTAACAATTAACTGGAATATTATCCCCTGTGTATTAGTGATGATATCTAATTTAACAATTAACTGGAATATTATCACCTGTGTATTAGTGATGACATCTAATTTAACAATTAACTGGAATATTATCACCTGTGTATTAGTGATGATATCTAATTTAACAATTAACTGGAATATTATCACCTGTGTATTAGTGATGATATCTAATTTAACAATTAACTGGAATATTATCACCTGTGTATTAGTGATGATATCTAATTTAACAATTAACTGTAATATTATCACCTGTGTATTAGTGATGATATCTAATTTAACAATTAACAGGAATATTATCACCTGTGTATTAGTGATGATATCTAATTTAACAATTAACTGGAATATTATCCCCTGTGTATTGGTGATGACATCTAATTTAACAATTAACTGGAATATTATCACCTGTGTATTAGTGATGATATCTAATTTAACAATTAACTGTAATATTATCACCTGTGTATTAGTGATGATATCTAATTTAACAATTAACAGGAATATTATCCCCTGTGTATTAGTGATGATATCTAATTTAACAATTAACAGGAATATTATCACCTGTGTATTAGTGATGATATCTAATTTAACAATTAACTGGAATATTATCACCTGTGTATTAGTGATGATATCTAATTTAACAATTAACTGTAATATTATCACCTGTGTATTAGTGATGATATCTAATTTAACAATTAACAGGAATATTATCACCTGTGTATTAGTGATGATATCTAATTTAACAATTAACTGGAATATTATCCCCTGTGTATTGGTGATGACATCTAATTTAACAATTAACTGCAATATTATCACCTGTGTATTAGTGATGATATCTAATTTAACAATTAACTGGAATATTATCACCTGTGTATTAGTGATGATATCTAATTTAACAATTAACTGGAATATTATCACCTGTGTATTAGTGATGATATCTAATTTAACAATTAACTGGAATATTATCACCTGTGTATTAGTGATGATATCTAATTTAACAATTAACTGGAATATTATCACCTGTGTATTAGTGATGATATCTAATTTAACAATTAACTGGAATATTATTAGCTGTGTATCTGTGATGGTATCTAATTTAACAATTAACTGGAATATTATCACCTGTGTATTAGTGATGACATCTAATTTAACAATTAACTGGAATATTATCACCTGTGTATTAGTGATGATATCTAATTTAACAATTAACTGGAATATTATCACCTGTGTATTAGTGATGATATCTAATTTAACAATTAACTGGAATATTATCACCTGTGTATTAGTGATGATATCTAATTTAACAATTAACTGGAATATTATCACCTGTGTATTAGTGATGATATCTAATTTAACAATTAACTGGAATATTATCACCTGTGTATTAGTGATGATATCTAATTTAACAATTAACTGGAATATTATCACCTGTGTATTAGTGATGATATCTAATTTAACAATTAACTGGAATATTATTAGCTGTGTATCTGTGATGGTATCTAATTTAACAATTAACTGGAATATTATCACCTGTGTATTAGTGATGACATCTAATTTAACAATTAACTGGAATATTATCACCTGTGTATTAGTGATGATATCTAATTTAACAATTAACTGGAATATTATCACCTGTGTATTAGTGATGATATCTAATTTAACAATTAACTGGAATATTATCACCTGTGTATTAGTGATGACATCTAATTTAACAATTAACTGGAATATTATCACCTGTGTATTAGTGATGATATCTAATTTAACAATTAACTGGAATATTATTAGCTGTGTATCTGTGATGGTATCTAATTTAACAATTAACTGGAATATTATCACCTGTGTATTAGTGATGACATCTAATTTAACAATTAACTGGAATATTATCACCTGTGTATTAGTGATGATATCTAATTTAACAATTAACTGGAATATTATTAGCTGTGTATCTGTGATGGTATCTAATTTAACAATTAACTGGAATATTATCACCTGTGTATTAGTGATGACATCTAATTTAACAATTAACTGGAATATTATCACCTGTGTATTAGTGATGATATCTAATTTAACAATTAACTGGAATATTATCACCTGTGTATTAGTGATGATATCTAATTTAACAATTAACTGGAATATTATCCCCTGTTTATTAGTGATAATATCTAATTTAACAATTAACTGGAATATTATCACCTGTGTATTAGTGATGATATCTAATTTAACAATTAACTGGAATATTATCCCCTGTTTATTAGTGATAATATCTAATTTAACAATTAACTGGAATATTATCCCCTGTTTATTAGTGATGACATCTAATTTAACAATTAACTGGAATATTATCCCCTGTGTATTAGTGATGATATCTAATTTAACAATTAACTGGAATATTATCACCTGTGTATTAGTGATGATATCTAATTTAACAATTAACTGGAATATTATCACCTGTGTATTAGTGATGATATCTAATTTAACAATTAACTGGAATATTATCACCTGTGTATTAGTGATGATATCTAATTTAACAATTAACTGGAATATTATCACCTGTGTATTAGTGATGACATCTAATTTAACAATTAACTGGAATATTATCACCTGTGTATTAGTGATGATATCTAATTTAACAATTAACTGGAATATTATCACCTGTGTATTAGTGATGATATCTAATTTAACAATTAACTGGAATATTATCACCTGTGTATTAGTGATGATATCTAATTTAACAATTAACTGGAATATTATCACCTGTGTATTAGTGATGATATCTAATTTAACAATTAACTGGAATATTATCACCTGTGTATTAGTGATGATATCTAATTTAACAATTAACTGGAATATTATCACCTGTGTATTAGTGATGACATCTAATTTAACAATTAACTGGAATATTATCACCTGTGTATTAGTGATGATATCTAATTTAACAATTAACTGGAATATTATCACCTGTGTATTAGTGATGATATCTAATTTAACAATTAACTGGAATATTATCACCTGTGTATTAGTGATGATATCTAATTTAACAATTAACTGGAATATTATCACCTGTGTATTAGTGATGACATCTAATTTAACAATTAACAGGAATATTATCACCTGTGTATTAGTGATGATATCTAATTTAACAATTAACTGGAATATTATCACCTGTGTATTTGTGATGATATCTAATTTAACAATTAACTGGAATATTATCACCTGTGTATTAGTGATGATATCTAATTTAACAATTAACTGGAATATTATCACCTGTGTATTAGTGATGATATCTAATTTAACAATTAACTGGAATATTATCACCTGTGTATTAGTGATGATATCTAATTTAACAATTAACTGGAATATTATCACCTGTGTATTAGTGATGATATCTAATTTAACAATTAACTGGAATATTATCACCTGTGTATTTGTGATGATATCTAATTTAACAATTAACTGGAATATTATCACCTGTGTATTAGTGATGACATCTAATTTAACAATTAACTGGAATATTATCACCTGTGTATTAGTGATGATATCTAATTTAACAATTAACTGGAATATTATCACCTGTGTATTAGTGATGATATCTAATTTAACAATTAACTGGAATATTATCACCTGTGTATTAGTGATGATATCTAATTTAACAATTAACTGGAATATTATCACCTGTGTATTAGTGATGACATCTAATTTAACAATTAACTGGAATATTATCACCTGTGTATTAGTGATGACATCTAATTTAACAATTAACTGGAATATTATCACCTGTGTATTAGTGATGATATCTAATTTAACAATTAACTGGAATATTATCCCCTGTGTATTAGTGATGATATCTAATTTAACAATTAACTGGAATATTATCACCTGTGTATTAGTGATGATATCTAATTTAACAATTAACTGGAATATTATCCCCTGTGTATTAGTGATGATATCTAATTTAACAATTAACTGGAATATTATCCCCTGTGTATTAGTGATGATATCTAATTTAACAATTAACTGGAATATTATCACCTGTGTATTAGTGATGATATCTAATTTAACAATTAACTGGAATATTATCACCTGTGTATTAGTGATGATATCTAATTTAACAATTAACTGGAATATTATCACCTGTGTATTAGTGATGATATCTAATTTAACAATTAACTGGAATATTATCACCTGTGTATTAGTGATGATATCTAATTTAACAATTAACTGGAATATTATCACCTGTGTATTAGTGATGATATCTAATTTAACAATTAACTGGAATATTATCCCCTGTGTATTAGTGATGATATCTAATTTAACAATTAACTGGAATATTATCCCCTGTGTATTAGTGATGATATCTAATTTAACAATTAACTGGAATATTATCCCCTGTGTATTAGTGATGATATCTAATTTAACAATTAACTGGAATATTATCCCCTGTGTATTAGTGATGATATCTAATTTAACAATTAACTGGAATATTATCACCTGTGTATTAGTGATGATATCTAATTTAACAATTAACTGGAATATTATCACCTGTGTATTAGTGATGATATCTAATTTAACAATTAACTGGAATATTATCACCTGTGTATTAGTGATGATATCTAATTTAACAATTAACTGGAATATTATCACCTGTGTATTAGTGATGATATCTAATTTAACAATTAACTGGAATATTATCACCTGTGTATTAGTGATGATATCTAATTTAACAATTAACTGGAATATTATCACCTGTGTATTAGTGATGATATCTAATTTAACAATTAACTGGAATATTATCCCCTGTGTATTAGTGATGATATCTAATTTAACAATTAACTGGAATATTATCACCTGTGTATTAGTGATGATGTCTAATTTAACAATTAACTGGAATATTATCACCTGTGTATTAGTGATGATATCTAATTTAACAATTAACTGGAATATTATCACCTGTGTATTAGTGATGATATCTAATTTAACAATTAACTGGAATATTATCACCTGTGTATTAGTGATGATATCTAATTTAACAATTAACTGGAATATTATCACCTGTGTATTAGTGATGATATCTAATTTAACAATTAACTGGAATATTATCACCTGTGTATTAGTGATGATATCTAATTTAACAATTAACTGGAATATTATCACCTGTGTATTAGTGATGATGTCTAATTTAACAATTAACTGGAATATTATCACCTGTGTATTAGTGATGATATCTAATTTAACAATTAACTGGAATATTATCACCTGTGTATTAGTGATGATATCTAATTTAACAATTAACTGGAATATTATCACCTGTGTATTAGTGATGATATCTAATTTAACAATTAACTGGAATATTATCACCTGTGTATTAGTGATGATATCTAATTTAACAATTAACTGGAATATTATCACCTCTGTATTAGTGATGATATCTAATTTAACAATTAACTGGAATATTGTGCACTGTAATTTTTGTATCATCTGTGAACTTACTGATCATACCTCCATTATTCACATCTAAGTCATTAATGTGCACTACAAACAGCAAGGGTCACAGCACCGATCCCTGTGTTACACCACTGGTCACAGGCTTCCCATCGCAAAAACAACCCTCGCCCATTACCCTCTGCCTCCTGCCACAAAGCCACTTTTGGATCCAATTTGCCAAATTGCCCTGGATCCCATGTGCTCTTACCTTCTCAACCAATCTCCCATGTGGGACCTTAACAAAACCCTTACTGAAGTCCATGTAGACTACATCGACTGCTTTACCTTCATCTACACATCTGGTCATCTCCTCGAAAAATTCATATCAAGTTAGTCAGACACGATCTCCCCCTGAAAAAGCCATGCTGAATATCCCTGATTAATCCCTGCCTCTCCAAGTGGAGAATAATCCTGTCCCTCGCATCTTTTTCCAATCGTTTCCCTACCACTGATGTTAGACTCACTGACCTGTAAATACCTAGCATATCCCTGCTACCCTTCTTAAATAATGGTACCACATTCACTATCCTCCAGTCCTCTGGTATCTTTCCTCTGGATAAAGAGGATTTGAAAACTTGTTACAAAGCCCCTGCAATCGCCTCTCTTGCCTCACATAACAGCCAGGGATACATTTCATCTGAGCCTGGGGATTTATCTACTTTCAAGCCCACTAAAACTGCTAATACTTCCTCCCTTTCAATGCTAACATGTTCAAGTATATCACAATCCCCCTCCCTGATCTCTACACCTACATCATCCTTCTCCATAGTGAACACAGATGAAAGGTAATCATTTAAAACCTCACCTATGCCCTCCGGCTCCACACATAGGTTGCCACTTTGGTGCCTAATGGTCCCTAATCTTTCCCTGGTTATCTTCTTGCCCTTGACATACTGATAAATTGCTTTAGGATTTTCCTTTCTCTCGCCTGCCAGTATTTTTTCATGTCCCCTCTTCGCTCTCCTAATTACTTTTTTTTAAGTTCCCCCCTACACTTTCTATACTCCTCTAGTGCCTCCGCTGTTTGTCAGCACTCTGAATCTGCAATAAGCTTCCTTTTTTTTCTGATTCAATCCTCTGTATCTCTTGACATCCAGTGTTCCCTGGACCTGTTAGTCCTCCCCATCACCTTAACGGGTGCATGTTAGCTCTGAACTCTCACTATTTTCTCTTTGAATGACACCCATTGATCTGATATGGACTTTCCTACAAGTAGCTGCTCCCAGTCCACTTTGGCCCCATCCTGTTTCATCATCTTAAAATCGGCCTTCCCCCAATTCAGTCCCTTTAGTTTCGGTCTGTCTTTGTCCTTATCCATAACTACCTTAAATCTTAGCGTTATGGTCACTAGCACCGAAATGCTCCCTCACTGACACTTCTACCACTTGTCCAGTTTCATTCCCTAGTGTTAGGTCCAGTACTGCCCCTTCTCTTGTAGGACGTCTGATGTACTGGCTCAAAAAGCTCTCCTGTATGCATTTTAAGAATTCATTCCCCTTTAAGCCTTTTGCACTAAGACTATCGCAGTTGATATCAGGGAAGTTGAAATCCCCTACTAATACTACCCTATTATTTTTGCACCCCTGAAAGTTGCCTATATATCTGCTCCTCTATCTCTCCCTGACTGTTTGGCAGCCTGTAGTACACTCCCAGCCAGGTGATTGCTCCCTTTATGTTTTTAAGTTCCACCCATATGGCCTCATTTAAGGAACCTTCTAAGATATCATCCCTTCTTACTGCAGTAAATGACTCCTTGATCAACAGTGCAATGCCACCTCCACTTTTACCCCCTCCCCTGTCACACTTGAAGATTCTATACCCTGGAATATTGAGCTGCCAGTCCTGCCCCGCCCACAACCATGTCTCTGTGATAGCAATATCATAATGCCATGTGCTAATCAACAACCTCAATTTATCTACCTTACTAATGAGACTCCTGTTTTTGAAATAGTTACAATCCAACCTTGCATTTTTCTCTTCTGCCTTACCTGGTCTATATTTGCTCTGCCTTCCAGCAGACTCACGTTCTGTTCCACATTACCCTCTACTGTACCTCCGCTCTGTATCCCAACCCCCTGCCGATTAGTTTAACCGCCTACCCCCAACCCCCCAATAAAGAACGAACAAACCTCCAAACAAGGATGCTTGTCCCATTCCAGTTCAGGTGCAACCTGTCCAACTTGGACAAGTCCCACTTTTGCCAAAAATATACCCAGTGATCCAGGAAACTGAAGCCCTCCCTCCTGCATGATCTCCTCAGCCAGATATTCATCTGCTCTATCCTCCTATTTCTAAAGTCATTAGCACGTGGCACCGGGAGGAATCCAGAGATTGCAACCTTAGAGGTCCTCCTTTTTAATCTGCTTCCTCGCACCCTAAATTCTTGTTGCAGGACCTCATCCCTATTTCTACCTATGTCGTTGGTACCAATGTGTACCACGATCTCTGACTATTCACCCTCTCCCTTCAGAATGTCCAGCAGCCGCTCTGAGACATCCTTGACCCGAGCACCAGGGAGGCAACATACAATCCTGGAGTCTCATTTGCGGCCACAGAAACGCCTGTCTGTTCCCCCAGTGTGTGAGATATCTGAATGGGGAAGATCAATCTGCTCACTCAGGTACACCCAGACCGGCTGCAGGGGAGAGAGGCGGGAATTGGATAGATATAATTAAAGATATGTACCCAGTCTGGTACTGAGTTCCATACAGAGCACAGAAAGATCCCAGGCTCCATTCCTGGCCTTTGCAGAGTGAACGGATCTCAGCCAGTCAGGTGCTGAGATGCATACACAGTGCACAGGAAGATCCCAGTCTGTGCAGAGTCAACGGATCTCACAGAGTATGGTACTGCGTACCGCACAGAGGAAGATCTCAGGCTCCATTCCTGACCGGTGCTGAACGAGCACCTAACCCAACACAGACAAACTGACTGAGGTTAAGAGCTCAGAACAAAGCAGCTGAATGCTCAGACAGCCAGACAGAAACAGTGATAACATGCGATAAAAATTTACACAGTTGTAGACTGTTCAGAAACATTCACTCACTTGTTTACTAGAATTTCAAATTGGATCCAAAATTGGCTTAGTGGCAGGAGGCAGAGGGTGATGGTCGAGGGTTGATTTTGCGAATGGAAGTCTGTGACCAGTGGTGTACCACAGGGATCGATGCTGGGACCCTTGCTGTTTGTAGTGTACATTAATTATTTAGACCTGAATATAGGTGGCATGATCAGTAAGTTCTCAGATGACACAAAGAATGATGGTGTTGTAAATAGTAAGGAGGAAATCCTTAGATTACAGGATGATATAGATGGGCAGAGCAGTGGCAAATTGAATTTAATCCTGAGAAGTGTGAGGTGATGCATTTTGGGAGGACTAATAAGGCAAGGGAATATACAATGGATGGTAGGACCCTAGAAAGTACAGAGGGTCAGAGGGAGTGTGGTGTACTTATCCATATATTACTGAAGGCAACAGCACAGGTAGATAAGATGGTTAGGAAGGCTTCTGGGATACTTGCCTTTATTAGCTGAGGCATAGAATATTAGAGCAGGGATGCTATAATGAAGCTGCATAAAACTCTGGGTAAGCCACAGCTGGAGTACTGCGTACGGTTCTGGTTAACATACTATAGGAAGGATGTGATTGCACAACAGAAGGTGCAGAGGTGATTCACCAGAATGTTGCCTGGGCTGGAGCATTTCAGCTATGAAGAGAGACTGAAAAGGCGAGGGTTGTTTTCCTTCCAGCAGATAAGTCTGAGGTGGGACATGATTGAGGTATACAAAATTATGAGGGGCTTTGATAGGATAGATTGGAAGAAACATTTTCCCATTGCGGAGGTGTCAATAAGGTGTCAACCAGGGGATATCAATTTAAGGTTAGGGGCAGGAGATACAGAGGAGATTTGAGGCAAAATGCTTTCACCCAGCGGGTGGTTGGAATCTGGAACACACTGCCTGAAGAGGTGGTCGAGGCAAGAACACTCAACATTTAAGTCTTTAGATGAACACTTGAAATGCCATAGTATACAAGGCTACAGGACAAGTGCTGGAAAATGGGATTACAACATATAGGTGCTTGATGGCCGGCACAGACACGATGGGCTGAAAGGCCTGTTTCTGAGCGGAATAACTCCATCACTCTATGACATTAATAAGGTAGAATTCATTTTCAACCCATTTAACTATAAAGTCTGACCACATTTTCTGTGAGAAATGATGATTTTAGGTTGTCGTGGAGCAGTCACTGATCGGTTCATTGGACACCTGATTTACAAACAAAGGATTCCTGCTCTGAGACTCTCACCTTACAACATCATATTACTGACAGTCAGATAAACACAACAGTATCAATAGAACACGGTATATTAAAATAGAAATATGAAGGAGGGACACACAGAACAAACAAATAATACAATCCCTGTCACGTCAAACATCAAACTGTCTGATTGGACAACCCTGAGACATTGGTGACACTGAGACAGGTAAACTGACCTGTTTAACTGCATGGGTCAGGGTCAATAATGAAAATTCAATTCACTGCAGTGGGAAACAAGTTCCTGCTTCTCAGAAAAGACCTGCTTTATATCGATAACGTATCACAAAATGAGAACTTATTCCAAACTCATCCTTTATTAAGCTGAATAATGGACACACAGATAGAGAAATAGATTTACATCTGTGCATATGTGGCTCAAAGAGATTCCACAAATCACAGAAATGGAAATCACGTCACCACAAATAAGGGACTGTCCATAAAGAAACTCAAGAGAATTTTCCATCACAGGTTATGAGGGATTGTCTAGAAAGCAACATTAGGAAAATACTCAGTTAAACAAAAAACTTCCAAGGGAGAATTATTCGTGCATTTAAATGATAAGGAACTGTTCACAATTCTTCATCAGAGAAATGTCAATCCAAACAATAAAGGACTGACCGTAAATCACCTACTGAATAATCTCTGTCCAATTATTAAAGGACTGACCGTAAATCACCAACACAACAATCACTGTCCAATTATTAAAGGACTGACCGTAAATCTCCTACAGAACAATCACTATCCAATTATTAAAGGACTAACCGTAAATCACCTACAGAACAATCACTGTCCAATTATTAAAGGACTGACCGTAAATCACCTACAGAACAATCACTGTCCAATTATTAAAGGACTGACCGTAAATCACCTACAGAACAATCACTGTCCAATTATTAAAGGACTGACCGTAAATCACCTACAGAACAATCACTGTCCAATTATTAAAGGACTGACCGTAAATCACCTACAGAACAATCACTATCCAATTATTAAAGGACTGATCGTAAATCACCTACAGAACAATCACTATCCAATTATTAAAGGACTGACCGTAAATCACCTACAGAACAATCACTGTCCAATTATTAAAGGACTGACCGTAAATCACCTACAGAACAATCACTGTCCAATTATTAAAGGACTGACCGTAAATCACCTACAGAACAATCACTGTCCAATTATTAAAGGACTGACCGTAAATCACCTACAGAACAATCACTATCCAATTATTAAAGGACTGATCGTAAATCACCGACAGAACAATCACTGTCCAATTATTAAAGGACTGATCGTAAATCACATGCAGAACAATCACTGTCCAATTATTAAAGGACTGATCGTAAATCACATGCAGAACAATCACTGTCCAATTATTAAAGGACTGACCGTAAATCACCTACAGAACAATCACTGTCCAATTATTAAAGGACTGATCGTAAATCACATGCAGAACAATCACTGTCCAATTATTAAAGGACTGATCGTAAATCACCTACAGAACAATCACTGTCCAATTATTAAAGGACTGACCGTAAATCACCTACAGAACAATCACTGTCCAATTATTAAAGGAATGACCGTAAATCACCTACAGAACAATCACTGTCCAATTATTAAAGGACTGATCGTAAATCACCGACAGAACAATCACTGTCCAATTATTAAAGGACTGATCGTAAATCACATGCAGAACAATCACTGTCCAATTATTAAAGGACTGATCGTAAATCACATGCAGAACAATCACTGTCCAATTATTAAAGGAATGACCGTAAATCACCTACAGAACAATCACTATCCAATTATTAAAGGACTGATCGTAAATCACCGACAGAACAATCACTGTCCAATTATTAAAGGACTGACCGTAAATCACCTACAGAACAATCACTATCCAATTATTAAAGGACTGATCGTAAATCACCGACAGAACAATCACTATCCAATTATTAAAGGACTGATCGTAAATCACCGACAGAACAATCACTGTCCAATTATTAAAGGACTGACCGTAAATCACCTACAGAACAATCACTGTCCAATTATTAAAGGACTGACTGTAAATCACCGACAGAACAATCACTATCCAATTATTAAAGGACTGACCGTAAATCACCTACAGAACAATCACTATCCAATTATTAAAGGACTGACCGTAAATCACATGCAGAACAATCACTATCCAATTATTAAAGGACTGATCGTAAATCACATGCAGAACAATCACTATCCAATTATTAAAGGACTGACCGTAAATCACCTACAGAACAATCACTATCCAATTATTAAAGGACTGACCGTAAATCACATGCAGAACAATCACTATCCAATTATTAAAGGACTGATCGTAAATCACATGCAGAACAATCACTGTCCAATTATTAAAGGACTGATCGTAAATCACATGCAGAACAATCACTATCCAATTATTAAAGGACTGATCGTAAATCACCGACAGAACAATCACTATCCAATTATTAAAGGACTGATCGTAAATCACCGACAGAACAATCACTATCCAATTATTAAAGGACTGACCGTAAATCACCTGCAGAACAATCACTGTCCAATTATTAAAGGACTGACTGTAAATCACCTACAGAACAATCACTGTCCAATTATTAAAGGACTGACCGTAAATCACCGACAGAACAATCACTATACAATTATTAAAGGACTGACCGTAAACCACCTACAGAACAATCACTGTCCAATTATTAAAGGACTGACCGTAAATCACCTACAGAACAATCACTGTCCAATTATTAAAGGAATGACCGTAAATCACCTACAGAACAATCACTGTCCAATTATTAAAGGACTGACCGTAAATCACCTACAGAACAATCACTGTCCTATTATTAAAGGACTGACCGTAAATCACCTGCAGAACAATCACTGTCCAATTATTAAAGGACTGACCATAAATCACCTACAGAACAATCACTGTCCAATTATTAAAGGACTGACCGTAAATCACCTACAGAACAATCACTGTCCAATTATTAAAGGACTGACCGTAAATCACCTACAGAACAATCACTGTCCAATTATTAAAGGACTGACCGTAAATCACCTACAGAACAATCACTGTCCAATTATTAAAGGACTGACCATAAATCACCTACAGAACAATCACTGTCCAATTATTAAAGGACTGACCGTAAATCACCTACAGAACAATCACTGTCCTATTATTAAAGGACTGACCGTAAATCACCTACAGAACAATCACTGTCCAATTATTAAAGGACTGACCGTAAATCACCTACAGAACAATCACTGTCCTATTATTAAAGGACTGACCGTAAATCACCTACAGAACAATCACTGTCCAATTATTAAAGGACTGACCGTAAATCACCTACAGAACAATCACTATCCAATTATTAAAGGACTGACCGTAAATCACCTACAGAACAATCACTGTCCAATTATTAAAGGACTGACCGTAAATCACCGACAGAACAATCACTGTCCAATTATTAAAGGACTGACCGTAAATCACCGACAGAACAATCAATGTCCAATTATTAAAGGACTGACCGTAAATCACCGACAGAACAATCACTGTCCAATTATTAAAGGACTGACCGTAAATCACCTACAGAACAATCACTGTCCTATTATTAAAGGACTGACCGTAAATCACCTACAGAACAATCACTGTCCAATTATTAAAGCACTGACCGTAAATCACCTCCAGAACAATCACTGTCCAATTATTAAAGGACTGACCGTAAATCACCGACAGAACAATCACTGTCCAATTATTAAAGGACTGACCGCAAATCACCGACAGAACAATCACTGTCCAATTATTAAAGGACTGACCGTAAATCACCTACAGAACAATCACTGTCCAATTATTAAAGAACTGACCGTAAATCACCTACAGAACAATCACTGTCCAATTATTAAAGGACTGACCGTAAATCACCTACAGAACAATCACTATCCAATTATTAAAGGACTGACCGTAAATCACCTACAGAACAATCACTGTCCAATTATTAAAGGACTGACCGTAAATCACCTACAGAACAATCACTATCCAATTATTAAAGGATTGACCGTAAATCACCTACAGAACAATCACTGTCCAATTATTAAAGGACTGACCGTAAATCACCTACAGAACAATCACTATCCAATTATTAAAGGCCTGACCGTAAATCACCTACAGAACAATCACTGTCCAATTATTAAAGGACTGACCGTAAATCACCTACAGAACAATCACTGTCCAATTATTAAAGGATTGACCGTAAATCACCTACAGAACAATCACTGTCCTATTATTAAAGGACTGATCGTAAATCACCGACAGAACAATCACTGTCCAATTATTAAAGGACTGACCGTAAATCACCTGCATAACAATCACTGTCCAATTATTAAAGGACTGACCGTAAATCACCTACAGAACAATCACTATCCAATTATTAAAGGACTGATCGTAAATCACCGACAGAACAATCACTGTCCAATTATTAAAGGACTGACCGTAAATCACCTACAGAACAATCACTATCCAATTATTAAAGGACTGACCATAAATCACCTACAGAACAATCACTATCCAATTATTAAAGGACTGATCGTAAATCACCGACAGAACAATCACTGTCCAATTATTAAAGGACTGACCGTAAATCACCTACAGAACAATCACTATCCAATTATTAAAGGACTGATCGTAAATCACCGACAGAACAATCACTGTCCAATTATTAAAGGACTGACCGTAAATCACCGACAGAACAATCACTGTCCAATTATTAAAGGACTGACCGTAAATCACCGACAGAACAATCACTGTCCAATTATTAAAGGACTGACCGTAAATCACCTACAGAACAATCACTGTCCAATTATTAAAGGACTGACCGTAAATCACCGACAGAACAATCACTGTCCAATTATTAAAGGACTGACCGTAAATCACCGACAGAACAATCACTGTCCAATTATTAAAGGACTGACCGTAAATCACCGACAGAACAATCACTGTCCAATTATTAAAGGACTGACCGTAAATCACCTACAGAACAATCACTGTCCAATTATTAAAGGACTGACCGTAAATCACCTACAGAACAATCACTGTCCAATTATTAAAGGACTGACCGTAAATCACCTACAGAACAATCACTATCCAATTATTAAAGGACTGACCGTAAATCACCTACAGAACAATCACTGTCCAATTATTAAAGGACTGACCGTAAATCACCTACAGAACAATCACTGTCCTATTATTAAAGGACTGACCGTAAATCACCTACAGAACAATCACTGTCCAATTATTAAAGCACTGACCGTAAATCACCTACAGAACAATCACTGTCCAATTATTAAAGGACTGACCGTAAATCACCTACAGAACAATCACTATCCAATTATTAAAGGACTGACCGTAAATCACCTACAGAACAATCACTGTCCAATTATTAAAGGACTGACCGTAAATCACCTACAGAACAATCACTGTCCAATTATTAAAGGACTGACCGTAAATCACCTACAGAACAATCACTGTCCAATTATTAAAGGACTGACCGTAAATCACCTACAGAACAATCACTGTCCAATTATTAAAGGACTGATCGTAAATCACCTACAGAACAATCACTGTCCAATTATTAAAGGACTGACAGTAAATCACCTACAGAACAATCACTGTCCAATTATTAAAGGACTGACCGTAAATCACCTACAGAACAATCACTGTCCAATTATTAAAGGACTGACCGTAAATCACCTACAGAACAATCACTATCCAATTATTAAAGGACTGACCATAAATCACCTACAGAACAATCACTGTCCTATTATTAAAGGACTGACCGTAAATCACCTACAGAACAATCACTGTCCAATTATTAAAGGACTGACCGTAAATCACCTACAGAACAATCACTGTCCTATTATTAAAGGACTGACCGTAAATCACCTACAGAACAATCACTGTCCAATTATTAAAGCACTGACCGTAAATCACCTCCAGAACAATCACTGTCCAATTATTAAAGGACTGACCGTAAATCACCGACAGAACAATCACTGTCCAATTATTAAAGGACTGACCGCAAATCACCGACAGAACAATCACTGTCCAATTATTAAAGGACTGACCGTAAATCACCTACAGAACAATCACTGTCCAATTATTAAAGGACTGACCGTAAATCACCGACAGAACAATCACTGTCCAATTATTAAAGGACTGACCGTAAATCACCGACAGAACAATCAATGTCCAATTATTAAAGGACTGACCGTAAATCACCGACAGAACAATCACTGTCCAATTATTAAAGGACTGACCGTAAATCACCTACAGAACAATCACTGTCCAATTATTAAAGCACTGACCGTAAATCACCTCCAGAACAATCACTGTCCAATTATTAAAGGACTGACCGTAAATCACCGACAGAACAATCACTGTCCAATTATTAAAGGACTGACCGCAAATCACCGACAGAACAATCACTGTCCAATTATTAAAGGACTGACCGTAAATCACCTACAGAACAATCACTGTCCAATTATTAAAGAACTGACCGTAAATCACCTACAGAACAATCACTGTCCAATTATTAAAGGACTGACCGTAAATCACCTACAGAACAATCACTATCCAATTATTAAAGGACTGACCGTAAATCACCTACAGAACAATCACTGTCCAATTATTAAAGGACTGACCGTAAATCACCTACAGAACAATCACTATCCAATTATTAAAGGATTGACCGTAAATCACCTACAGAACAATCACTGTCCAATTATTAAAGGACTGACCGTAAATCACCTACAGATCAATCACTATCCAATTATTAAAGGCCTGACCGTAAATCACCGACAGAACAATCACTGTCCAATTATTAAAGGACTGACCGCAAATCACCGACAGAACAATCACTGTCCAATTATTAAAGGACTGACCGTAAATCACCTACAGAACAATCACTGTCCAATTATTAAAGGACTGACCGTAAATCACCTACAGAACAATCACTGTCCAATTATTAAAGGACTGACCGTAAATCACCTACAGAACAATCACTGTCCAATTATTAAAGGACTGACCGTAAATCACCTACAGAACAATCACTGTCCAATTATTAAAGGACTGACCGTAAATCACCTACAGAACAATCACTGTCCAATTATTAAAGAACTGACCGTAAATCACCTACAGAACAATCACTGTCCAATTATTAAAGGACTGACCGTAAATCACCTACAGAACAATCACTATCCAATTATTAAAGGACTGACCGTAAATCACCTACAGAACAATCACTGTCCAATTATTAAAGGACTGACCGTAAATCACCTACAGAACAATCACTATCCAATTATTAAAGGATTGACCGTAAATCACCTACAGAACAATCACTGTCCAATTATTAAAGGACTGACCGTAAATCACCTACAGAACAATCACTATCCAATTATTAAAGGACTGACCGTAAATCACCTACAGAACAATCACTATCCAATTATTAAAGGACTGACCGTAAATCACCTACAGAACAATCACTATCCAATTATTAAAGGACTGACCGTAAATCACCTACAGAACAATCACTATCCAATTATTAAAGGACTGACTGTAAATCACCTACAGAACAATCACTGTCCAATTATTAAAGGACTGACCGTAAATCACCTCCAGAACAATCACTGTCCAATTATTAAAGGACTGACCGTAAATCACCTACAGAACAATCACTATCCAATTATTAAAGGATTGACCGTAAATCACCTACAGAACAATCACTGTCCAATTATTAAAGGACTGACCGTAAATCACCTACAGAACAATCACTGTCCAATTATTAAAGGACTGACCGTAAATCACCTACAGAACAATCACTATCCAATTATTAAAGGACTGACCGTAAATCACCGACAGAACAATCACTGTCCTATTATTAAAGGACTGATCGTAAATCACCGACAGAACAATCACTGTCCAATTATTAAAGGACTGACTGTAAATCACCGACAGAACAATCACTGTCCTATTATTAAAGGACTGATCGTAAATCACCTGCATAACAATCACTGTCCAATTATTAAAGGACTGACTGTAAATCACCGACAGAACAATCACTGTCCAATTATTAAAGGACTGACCGTAAATCACCTACAGAACAATCACTGTCCAATTATTAAAGGACTGACCGTAAATCACCTGCATAACAATCACTGTCCAATTATTAAAGGACTGACCGTAAATCACCGACAGAACAATCACTGTCCAATTATTAAAGGACTGACCGTAAATCACCGACAGAACAATCACTGTCCAATTATTAAAGGACTGACCGTAAATCACCTACAGAACAATCACTGTCCAATTATTAAAGGACTGACCGTAAATCACCTGCATAACAATCACTGTCCAATTATTAAAGGACTGACCGTAAATCACCGACAGAACAATCACTGTCCAATTATTAAAGGACTGACCGTAAATCACCGACAGAACAATCACTGTCCAATTATTAAAGGACTGACCGTAAATCACCTACAGAACAATCACTGTCCAATTATTAAAGGACTGACTGTAAATCACCGACAGAACAATCACTGTCCAATTATTAAAGGACTGATCGTAAATCACCGACAGAACAATCACTGTCCAATTATTAAAGGACTGACCGTAAATCACCTGCATAACAATCACTGTCCAATTATTAAAGGACTGACCGTAAATCACCGACAGAACAATCACTGTCCAATTATTAAAGGACTGACCGTAAATCACCTACAGAACAATCACTGTCCAATTATTAAAGGACTGATCGTAAATCACCGACAGAACAATCACTGTCCAATTATTAAAGGACTGACCGTAAATCACCTGCATAACAATCACTGTCCAATTATTAAAGGACTGACCGTAAATCACCGACAGAACAATCACTGTCCAATTATTAAAGGACTGACCGTAAATCACCGACAGAACAATCACTGTCCAATTATTAAAGGACTGACCGTAAATCACCTACAGAACAATCACTGTCCAATTATTAAAGGACTGACCGTAAATCACCGACAGAACAATCACTGTCCAATTATTAAAGGACTGACCGTAAATCACCGACAGAACAATCACTGTCCAATTATTAAAGGACTGACCGTAAATCACCGACAGAACAATCACTGTCCAATTATTAAAGGACTGACCGTAAATCACCTACAGAACAATCACTGTCCAATTATTAAAGGACTGACCGTAAATCACCTACAGAACAATCACTGTCCAATTATTAAAGGACTGACCGTAAATCACCTACAGAACAATCACTGTCCAATTATTAAAGGACTGACCGTAAATCACCTACAGAACAATCACTGTCCAATTATTAAAGGACTGATCGTAAATCACCTACAGAACAATCACTGTCCAATTATTAAAGGACTGACCGTAAATCACCTACAGAACAATCACTGTCCAATTATTAAAGGACTGACCGTAAATCACCTACAGAACAATCACTGTCCAATTATTAAAGGACTGACCGTAAATCACCTACAGAACAATCACTGTCCAATTATTAAAGGACTGACCGTAAATCACCTACAGAACAATCACTGTCCAATTATTAAAGGACTGACCGTAAATCACCTACAGAACAATCACTGTCCAATTATTAAAGGACTGACCGTAAATCACCTACAGAACAATCACTGTCCAATTATTAAAGGACTGACCGTAAATCACCTACAGAACAATCACTGTCCAATTATTAAAGGACTGACCGTAAATCACCTACAGAACAATCACTATCCAATTATTAAAGGACTGACCATAAATCACCTACAGAACAATCACTGTCCTATTATTAAAGGACTGACCGTAAATCACCTACAGAACAATCACTGTCCAATTATTAAAGGACTGACCGTAAATCACCTACAGAACAATCACTGTCCTATTATTAAAGGACTGACCGTAAATCACCTACAGAACAATCACTGTCCAATTATTAAAGCACTGACCGTAAATCACCTCCAGAACAATCACTGTCCAATTATTAAAGGACTGACCGTAAATCACCGACAGAACAATCACTGTCCAATTATTAAAGGACTGACCGCAAATCACCGACAGAACAATCACTGTCCAATTATTAAAGGACTGACCGTAAATCACCTACAGAACAATCACTGTCCAATTATTAAAGGACTGACCGTAAATCACCTACAGAACAATCACTGTCCAATTATTAAAGGACTGACCGTAAATCACCGACAGAACAATCACTGTCCAATTATTAAAGGACTGACCGTAAATCACCTGCATAACAATCACTGTCCAATTATTAAAGGACTGACCGTAAATCACCGACAGAACAATCACTGTCCAATTATTAAAGGACTGACTGTAAATCACCTACAGAACAATCACTGTCCAATTATTAAAGGACTGACTGTAAATCACCTACAGAACAATCACTGTCCAATTATTAAAGGATTGACCGTAAATCACCTACAGAACAATCACTGTCCAATTATTAAAGGACTGACCGTAAATCACCGACAGAACAATCACTATCCAATTATTAAAGGACTGACCGTAAATCACCTACAGAACAATCACTGTCCAATTATTAAAGGACTGACCGTAAATCACCTACAGAACAATCACTGTCCAATTATTAAAGGACTGACTGTAAATCACCTACAGAACAATCACTATCCAATTATTAAAGGACTGACCGTAAATCACCTACAGAACAATCACTGTCCAATTATTAAAGGACTGACCGTAAATCACCTACAGAACAATCACTGTCCAATTATTAAAGGACTGACTGTAAATCACCTACAGAACAATCACTGTCCAATTATTAAAGGACTGACTGTAAATCACCTACAGAACAATCACTGTCCAATTATTAAAGGACTGACCATAAATCACCTACAGAACAATCACTGTCCAATTATTAAAGGACTGACCGTAAATCACCTACAGAACAATCACTGTCCAATTATTAAAGGACTGACCGTAAATCACCTACAGAACAATCACTATCCAATTATTAAAGGACTGACCGTAAATCACCTACAGAACAATCACTGTCCAATTATTAAAGGACTGACTGTAAATCACCTACAGAACAATCACTATCCAATTATTAAAGGACTGACCGTAAATCACCTACAGAACAATCACTGTCCAATTATTAAAGGACTGACCGTAAATCACCTACAGAACAATCACTGTCCAATTATTAAAGGACTGACTGTAAATCACCTACAGAACAATCACTGTCCAATTATTAAAGGACTGACTGTAAATCACCTACAGAACAATCACTGTCCAATTATTAAAGGACTGACCGTAAATCACCTACAGAACAATCACTGTCCAATTATTAAAGGACTGACTGTAAATCACCTACAGAACAATCACTGTCCAATTATTAAAGGACTGACTGTAAATCACCTACAGAACAATCACTGTCCAATTATTAAAGGACTGACTGTAAATCACCTACAGAACAATCACTATCCAATTATTAAAGGACTGACCGTAAATCACCTACAGAACAATCACTGTCCAATTATTAAAGGACTGACCGTAAATCACCTACAGAACAATCACTGTCCAATTATTAAAGGACTGACCGTAAATCACCGACAGAACAATCACTATCCAATTATTAAAGGACTGACCGTAAATCACCTACAGAACAATCACTGTCCAATTATTAAAGGACTGACTGTAAATCACCTACAGAACAATCACTGTCCAATTATTAAAGGACTGACCGTAAATCACCTACAGAACAATCACTGTCCAATTATTAAAGGACTGACTGTAAATCACCTACAGAACAATCACTGTCCAATTATTAAAGGATTGACCGTAAATCACCTACAGAACAATCACTGTCCAATTATTAAAGGACTGACCGTAAATCACCTACAGAACAATCACTATCCAATTATTAAAGGACTGACCGTAAATCACCTACAGAACAATCACTGTCCAATTATTAAAGGACTGACCGTAAATCACCTGCAGAACAATCACTATCCAATTATTAAAGGACTGACCGTAAATCTCCTACAGAACAATCACTGTCCAATTATTAAAGGACTGACTGTAAATCACCTACAGAACAATCACTATCCAATTATTAAAGGACTGATCGTAAATAACCTACAGAACAATCACTATCCAATTATTAAAGGACTGACCGTAAATCACCTACAGAACAATCACTATCCAATTATTAAAGGACTGACTGTAAATCACCTACAGAACAATCACTGTCCAATTATTAAAGGACTGACCGTAAATCACCTACAGAACAATCACTGTCCAATTATTAAAGGACTGACCGTAAATCACCTACAGAACAATCACTATCCAATTATTAAAGGACTGACTGTAAATCACCTACAGAACAATCACTGTCCAATTATTAAAGGACTGACCGTAAATCACCTACAGAACAATCACTATCCAATTATTAAAGGACTGACCGTAAATCACCTACAGAACAATCACTATCCAATTATTAAAGGACTGACTGTAAATCACCTACAGAACAATCACTGTCCAATTATTAAAGGACTGACCGTAAATCACCTGCATAACAATCACTATCCAATTATTAAAGGACTGATCGTAAATCACCTACAGAACAATCACTGTCCAATTATTAAAGGACTGACCGTAAATCACCTACAGAACAATCACTGTCCAATTATTAAAGGACTGACCGTAAATCACCTACAGAACAATCACTGTCCAATTATTAAAGGACTGACCGTAAATCACCTACAGAACAATCACTGTCCAATTATTAAAGGACTGACCGTAAATCACCTACAGAACAATCACTGTCCAATTATTAAAGGACTGACCGTAAATCACCTACAGAACAATCACTGTCCAATTATTAAAGGACTGACCGTAAATCACCTACAGAACAATCACTATCCAATTATTAAAGGACTGACCGTAAATCTCCTACAGAACAATCACTATCCAATTATTAAAGGACTGACCGTAAATCACCTGCATAACAATCACTATCCAATTATTAAAGGACTGATCGTAAATAACCTACAGAACAATCACTGTCCTATTATTAAAGGACTGACAGTAAATCACCTACAGAACAATCACTGTCCAATTATTAAAGGACTGACCGTAAATCACCTACAGAACAATCACTGTCCAATTATTAAAGAACTGACCATAAATCACCTACAGAACAATCACTGTCCAATTATTAAAGGACTGTCCGTAAATCACCTACAGAACAATCACTGTCCAATTATTAAAGGACTGACCGTAAATCACCTGCAGAACAATCACTGTCCAATTATTAAAGGACTGACCGTAAATCACCTACAGAACAATCATTGTCCAATTATTAAAGGACTGACCGTAAATCACCTGCAGAACAATCACTGTCCAATTATTAAAGGACTGACCGTAAATCACCTACAGAACAATCACTGTCCAATTATTAAAGGACTGACCGTAAATCACCTACAGAACAATCACTGTCCAATTATTAAAGGACTGACCGTAAATCACCTACAGAACAATCATTGTCCAATTATTAAAGGACTGACTGTAAATCACCTACAGAACAATCACTGTCCAATTATTAAAGGACTGACCGTAAATCACCTACAGAACAATCACTATCCAATTATTAAAGGACTGACCATAAATCACCGACAGAACAATCACTGTCCAATTATTAAAGGACTGATCGTAAATAACCTACAGAACAATCACTGTCCTATTATTAAAGGACTGACAGTAAATCACCTACAGAACAATCACTGTCCAATTATTAAAGGACTGACCGTAAATCACCTACAGAACAATCACTGTCCAATTATTAAAGAACTGACCGTAAATCACCTGCATAACAATCACTATCCAATTATTAAAGGACTGATCGTAAATAACCTACAGAACAATCACTGTCCTATTATTAAAGGACTGACAGTAAATCACCTACAGAACAATCACTGTCCAATTATTAAAGGACTGACCGTAAATCACCTACAGAACAATCACTGTCCAATTATTAAAGAACTGACCATAAATCACCTACAGAACAATCACTGTCCAATTATTAAAGGACTGTCCGTAAATCACCTACAGAACAATCACTGTCCAATTATTAAAGGACTGACCGTAAATCACCTGCAGAACAATCACTGTCCAATTATTAAAGGACTGACCGTAAATCACCTACAGAACAATCATTGTCCAATTATTAAAGGACTGACCGTAAATCACCTGCAGAACAATCACTGTCCAATTATTAAAGGACTGACCGTAAATCACCTACAGAACAATCACTGTCCAATTATTAAAGGACTGACCGTAAATCACCTACAGAACAATCACTGTCCAATTATTAAAGGACTGACCGTAAATCACCTACAGAACAATCACTGTCCAATTATTAAAGGACTGACCGTAAATCACCTACAGAACAATCACTATCCAATTATTAAAGGACTGACCATAAATCACCGACAGAACAATCACTGTCCAATTATTAAAGGACTGTCCGTAAATCACCTACAGAACAATCACTGTCCAATTATTAAAGGACTGACCGTAAATCACCTACAGAACAATCACTGTCCAATTATTAAAGGACTGACCGTAAATCACCTACAGAACAATCACTATCCAATTATTAAAGGACTGACCATAAATCACCGACAGAACAATCACTGTCCAATTATTAAAGGACTGTCCGTAAATCACCTACAGAACAATCACGGTCCAATTATTAAAGGACTGACTGTAAATCACCGACAGAACAATCATTGTCCAATTATTAAAGGACTGACTGTAAATCACCTACAGAACAATCACTGTCCAATTATTAAAGGACTGACCGTAAATCACCTACAGAACAATCACTATCCAATTATTAAAGGACTGACCATAAATCACCGACAGAACAATCACTGTCCAATTATTAAAGGACTGTCCGTAAATCACCTACAGAACAATCACTGTCCAATTATTAAAGGACTGACCGTAAATCACCTACAGAACAATCACTGTCCAATTATTAAAGGACTGACCGTAAATCACCTACAGAACAATCTCTGTCCAATTATTAAAGGACTGACCGTAAATCTCCTACAGAACAATCACTGTCCAATTATTAAAGGACTGACCGTAAATCACCTACAGAACAATCTCTGTCCAATTATTAAAGGACTGACCGTAAATCACCTACAGAACAATCACTGTCCAATTATTAAAGGACTGACCGTAAATCACCTACAGAACAATCACTGTTCAATTATTAAAGGACTGACCATAAATCACCTACAGAACAATCACTGTCCAATTATTAAAGGACTGACCATAAATCACCTACAGAACAATCACTATCCAATTATTAAAGGGCTGACCGTAAATCACCTACAGAACAATCACTGTCCAATTATTAAAGGACTGACCGTAAATCACCTACAGAACAATCACTGTCCAATTATTAAAGGACTGACCGTAAATCACCTACAGAACAATCACTGTCCAATTATTAAAGGACTGACCGTAAATCACCTACAGAACAATCACTGTCCAATTATTAAAGGACTGACCGTAAATCACCTACAGAACAATCACTGTCCAATTATTAAAGGACTGACCGTAAATCACCTACAGAACAATCACTGTCCAGTTATTAAAGGACTGACCGTAAATCACCGACAGAACAATCACTGTCCAATTATTAAAGGACTGACCGTAAATCACCTACAGAACAATCACTGTCCAATTATTAAAGGACTGACTGTAAATCACCTACAGAACAATCACTGTCCAATTATTAAAGGACTGACCGTAAATCACCTACAGAACAATCACTATCCAATTATTAAAGGACTGACCATAAATCACCGACAGAACAATCACTGTCCAATTATTAAAGGACTGACCGTAAATCACCGACAGAACAATCACTGTCCAATTATTAAAGGACTGACCGTAAATCACCTACAGAACAATCACTGTCCAATTATTAAAGGACTGACCATAAATCACCTACAGAACAATCACTGTCCAATTATTAAAGGACTGTCCGTAAATCACCTGCAGAACAATCACTGTCCAATTATTAAAGGAGTGACCGTAAATCACCTGCAGAACAATCACTGTCCAATTATTAAAGGACTGACCATAAATCACCTACAGAACAATCACTGTCCAATTATTAAAGGACTGACCGTAAATCACCTACAGAACAATCACTGTCCAATTATTAAAGGACTGACTGTAAATCACCTACAGAACAATCACTGTCCAATTATTAAAGGACTGACCGTAAATCACCTACAGAACAATCACTATCCAATTATTAAAGGACTGACCATAAATCACCGACAGAACAATCACTGTCCAATTATTAAAGGACTGTCCGTAAATCACCTACAGAACAATCACTGTTCAATTATTAAAGGACTGACCATAAATCACCTACAGAACAATCACTGTCCAATTATTAAAGGACTGACCGTAAATCACCTACAGAACAATCACTGTCCAATTATTAAAGGACTGACTGTAAATCACCTACAGAACAATCACTGTCCAATTATTAAAGGACTGACCGTAAATCACCTACAGAACAATCACTATCCAATTATTAAAGGACTGACCATAAATCACCGACAGAACAATCACTGTCCAATTATTAAAGGACTGTCCGTAAATCACCTACAGAACAATCACTGTTCAATTATTAAAGGACTGACCATAAATCACCTACAGAACAATCACTGTCCAATTATTAAAGGGCTGACCGTAAATCACCTACAGAACAATCACTGTCCAATTATTAAAGGACTGACCGTAAATCACCTACAGAACAATCACTGTCCAATTATTAAAGGACTGACCGTAAATCACCTACAGAACAATCACTGTCCAATTATTAAAGGACTGACCATAAATCACCTACAGAACAATCACTGTCCAATTATTAAAGGACTGACCGTAAATCACCTACAGAACAATCACTGTTCAATTATTAAAGGACTGACCATAAATCACCTACAGAACAATCACTGTCCAATTATTAAAGGACTGACCGTAAATCACCTACAGAACAATCACTATCCAATTATTAAAGGGCTGACCGTAAATCACCTACAGAACAATCACTGTCCAATTATTAAAGGACTGACCGTAAATCACCTACAGAACAATCACTGTCCAATTATTAAAGGACTGACCGTAAATCACCTACAGAACAATCACTGTCCAATTATTAAAGGACTGACCGTAAATCACCTACAGAACAATCACTGTCCAATTATTAAAGGACTGACCGTAAATCACCTACAGAACAATCACTGTCCAATTATTAAAGGGCTGACTGTAAATCACCTACAGAACAATCACTGTCCAATTATTAAAGGGCTGACTGTAAATCACCTACAGAACAATCACTGTCCAATTATTAAAGGACTGACCGTAAATCACCTGCAGAACAATCACTGTCCAATTATTAAAGGACTGACCGTAAATCACCTACAGAACAATCACTATCCAATTATTAAAGGACTGACCGTAAATCACCTACATAACAATCACTGTCCAATTATTAAAGGACTGACCGTAAATCACCTACAGAACAATCACTGTCCAATTATTAAAGGACTGACCGTAAATCACCTACAGAACAATCACTATCCAATTATTAAAGGACTGACCGTAAATCACCTACAGAACAATCACTATCCTATTATTAAAGGACTGACCGTAAATCACCGACAGAACAATCACTGTCCAATTATTAAAGGACTGACCGTAAATCACCGACAGAACAATCACTGTCCAATTATTAAAGGACTGACCGTAAATCACCGACAGAACAATCACTATCCAATTATTAAAGGACTGACCGTAAATCACCTACAGAACAATCACTGTCCAATTATTAAAGGACTGACCGTAAATCACCTACAGAACAATCACTATCCAATTATTAAAGGACTGACCGTAAATCACCGACAGAACAATCACTATCCAATTATTAAAGGACTGACCGTAAATCACCTACAGAACAATCACTGTCCAATTATTAAAGAACTGACCGTAAATCACCTGCAGAACAATCACTATCCTATTATTAAAGGACTGACCGTAAATCACCGACAGAACAATCACTGTCCAATTATTAAAGGACTGACCGTAAATCACCGACAGAACAATCACTGTCCAATTATTAAAGGACTGACCGTAAATCACCGACAGAACAATCACTGTCCAATTATTAAAGGACTGACCGTAAATCACCTACAGAACAATCACTATCCAATTATTAAAGGACTGACCGTAAATCACCTACAGAACAATCACTATCCTATTATTAAAGGACTGACCGTAAATCACCGACAGAACAATCACTGTCCAATTATTAAAGGACTGACCGTAAATCACCGACAGAACAATCACTGTCCAATTATTAAAGGACTGACCGTAAATCACCGACAGAACAATCACTGTCCAATTATTAAAGGACTGACCGTAAATCACCGACAGAACAATCACTGTCCAATTATTAAAGGACTGACCGTAAATCACCTACAGAACAATCACTGTCCAATTATTAAAGGACTGACCGTAAATCACCTGCATAACAATCACTGTCCAATTATTAAAGGACTGACCGTAAATCACCGACAGAACAATCACTGTCCAATTATTAAAGGACTGACCGTAAATCACCTACAGAACAATCACTATCCAATTATTAAAGGACTGACCGTAAATCACCTACAGAACAATCACTGTCCTATTATTAAAGGACGGACCGTAAATCACCTACAGAACAATCACTGTCCAATTATTAAAGGACTGACCGTAAATCACCTACAGAACAATCACTATCCAATTATTAAAGGACTGACCGTAAATCACCTACAGAACAATCACTGTCCAATTATTAAAGGACTGACCGTAAATCACCGACAGAACAATCACTGTCCAATTATTAAAGGACTGACCGTAAATCACCTACAGAACAATCACTGTCCAATTATTAAAGGACTGACCGTAAATCACCTACAGAACAATCACTGTCCAATTATTAAAGGACTGACCGTAAATCACCTGCATAACAATCACTGTCCAATTATTAAATGACTGACCGTAAATCACCTACAGAACAATCACTATCCAATTATTAAAGGACTGACCGTAAATCACCTACAGAACAATCACTGTCCAATTATTAAAGGACTGACCGTAAATCACCGACAGAACAATCACTGTCCAATTATTAAAGGACTGACCGTAAATCACCTACAGAACAATCACTGTCCAATTATTAAAGGACTGACCGTAAATCACCGACAGAACAATCACTGTCCAATTATTAAAGGACTGACCGTAAATCACCTGCATAACAATCACTGTCCAATTATTAAATGACTGACCGTAAATCACCTACAGAACAATCACTGTCCAATTATTAAAGGACTGACCGTAAATCACCGACAGAACAATCACTGTCCTATTATTAAAGGACTGACCGTAAATCACCTACAGAACAATCACTGTCCAATTATTAAAGGACTGACCATAAATCACCGACAGAACAATCACTGTCCAATTATTAAAGAACTGACCGTAAATCACCAACAGAACAATCACTGTCCAATTATTAAAGGACTGACCATAAATCACCTACAGAACAATCACTGTCCAATTATTAAAGGACTGACCGTAAATCACCGACAGAACAATCACTGTCCAATTATTAAAGGACTGACCGTAAATCACCGACAAAACAATCACTGTCCAATTATTAAAGGACTGACCGTAAATCACCTGCATAACAATCACTGTCCAATTATTAAATGACTGACCGTAAATCACCTACAGAACAATCACTGTCCAATTATTAAAGGACTGACCGTAAATCACCGACAGAACAATCACTGTCCTATTATTAAAGGACTGACCGTAAATCACCTACAGAACAATCACTGTCCAATTATTAAAGGACTGACCATAAATCACCGACAGAACAATCACTGTCCAATTATTAAAGGACTGACCATAAATCACCTACAGAACAATCACTGTCCTATTATTAAAGGACTGACCGTAAATCACCTGCATAACAATCACTGTCCAATTATTAAAGGACTGACCATAAATCACCTACAGAACAATCACTGTCCTATTATTAAAGGACTGACCGTAAATCACCTACAGAACAATCACTGTCCAATTATTAAAGGACTGACCGTAAATCACCGACAGAACAATCACGGTCCAATTATTAAAGGACTGACTGTAAATCACCTACAGAACAATCACTGTCCAATTATTAAAGGACTGACCGTAAATCACCTACAGAACAATCACTGTCCAATTATTAAAGGACTGACCGTAAATCACCTACAGAACAATCACTGTCCAATTATTAAAGGACTGACCGTAAATCACCTACAGAACAATCACTGTCCAATTATTAAAGGACTGACCGTAAATCACCTACAGAACAATCACTGTCCAATTATTAAAGGACTGACCGTAAATCACCTACAGAACAATCACTGTCCAATTATTAAAGGACTGACCGTAAATCACCTACAGAACAATCACTGTCCAATTATTAAAGAACTGACCGTAAATCACCTACAGAACAATCACTGTCCAATTATTAAAGGACTGACCGTAAATCACCTACAGAACAATCACTGTTCAATTATTAAAGGACTGACCGTAAATCACCTGCAGAACAATCACTATCCAATTATTAAAGGACTGACCGTAAATCACCTACAGAACAATCACTATCCAATTATTAAAGGACTGACCGTAAATCACCTACAGAACAATCACTATCCAATTATTAAAGGACTGACCGTAAATCACCTACAGAACAATCACTATCCAATTATTAAAGGACTGACCGTAAATCACCTACAGAACAATCACTGTCCAATTATTAAAGGACTGATCGTAAATCACCTACAGAACAATCACTGTCCAATTATTAAAGGACTGACCGTAAATCACCGACAGAACAATCACTGTCCAATTATTAAAGGACTGACCGTAAATCACCTACAGAACAATCACTGTCCAATTATTAAAGGACTGACCGTAAATCACCTACAGAACAATCACTGTCCAATTATTAAAGGACTGACCGTAAATCACCGACAGAACAATCACTGTCCAATTATTAAAGGACTGACTGTAAATCACCTACAGAACAATCATTGTCCAATTATTAAAGGACTGACCGTAAATCACCTACAGAACAATCACTGTCCAATTATTAAAGGACTGACCGTAAATCACCTACAGAACAATCACTATCCAATTATAAAAGAACTGACCGTAAATCACCTACAGAACAATCACTGTCCAATTATTAAAGGACTGACCGTAAATCACCTACAGAACAATCACTGTCCAATTATTAAAGGACTGACCGTAAATCACCTACAGAACAATCACTGTCCAATTATTAAAGGACTGACCGTAAATCACCTACAGAACAATCACTGTCCAATTATTAAAGGACTGACCGTAAATCACCTACAGAACAATCACTGTCCAATTATTAAAGGACTGACCGTAAATCACCTGCAGAACAATCATTGTCCAATTATTAAAGGACTGACTGTAAATCACCTACAGAACAATCACTATCCAATTATTAAAGGACTGACCGTAAATCACCTACAGAACAATCACTGTCCAATTATTAAAGGACTGACCGTAAATCACCTACAGAACAATCACAGTCCAATTATTAAAGGACTGACCGTAAATCACCTACAGAACAATCACTGTCCAATTATTAAAGGACTGACCGTAAATCACCTACAGAACAATCACTGTCCTATTATTAAAGGACTGACTGTAAATCACCTACAGAACAATCACTATCCAATTATTAAAGGACTGACCGTAAATCACCTACAGAACAATCACTATCCAATTATTAAAGGACTGACCGTAAATCACCTACAGAACAATCACTATCCAATTATTAAAGGATTGACCGTAAATCACCTACAGAACAATCACTATCCAATTATTAAAGGACTGACCGTAAATCACCTACAGAACAATCATTGTCCAATTATTAAAGGACTGACCGTAAATCACCTACAGAACAATCACTATCCAATTATTAAAGGACTGACCGTAAATCACCTACAGAACAATCACTGTCCAATTATTAAAGGACTGACTGTAAATCACCGACAGAACAATCACTATCCAATTATTAAAGGACTGACCGTAAATCACCTACAGAACAATCATTGTCCAATTATTAAAGGACTGACCGTAAATCACCTACAGAACAATCACTATCCAATTATTAAAGGACTGACCGTAAATCACCTACAGAACAATCACTGTCCAATTATTAAAGGACTGACTGTAAATCACCGACAGAACAATCACTATCCAATTATTAAAGGACTGACCGTAAATCACCTACAGAACAATCACTATCCAATTATTAAAGGACTGACCGTAAATCACCTACAGAACAATCACTGTCCAATTATTAAAGGACTGACTGTAAATCACCTACAGAACAATCACTATCCAATTATTAAAGGACTGACCGTAAATCACCGACAGAACAATCACTATCCAATTATTAAAGGATTGACCGTAAATCACCTACAGAACAATCACTATCCAATTATTAAAGGACTGACCGTAAATCACCTACAGAACAATCATTGTCCAATTATTAAAGGACTGACCGTAAATCACCTACAGAACAATCATTGTCCAATTATTAAAGGACTGACCGTAAATCACCTACAGAACAATCACTGTCCAATTATTAAAGGACTGACCGTAAATCACCTACAGAACAATCACTGTCCAATTATTAAAGGACTGACCGTAAATCACCTACAGAACAATCACTGTCCAATTATTAAAGGACTGACCGTAAATCACCTACAGAACAATCACTGTCCAATTATTAAAGGACTGACCGTAAATCACCTACAGAACAATCACTATCCAATTATTAAAGGACTGACCGTAAATCACCTACAGAACAATCACTATCCAATTATTAAAGGACTGACCGTAAATCACCTACAGAACAATCACTGTCCAATTATTAAAGGATTGACCATAAATCACCTACAGAACAATCACTGTCCAATTATTAAAGGACTGACCGTAAATCACCTACAGAACAATCACTATCCAATTATTAAAGGACTGACCGCAAATCACCGACAGAACAATCACTGTCCAATTATTAAAGTACTGACTGTAAATCACCGACAGAACAATCACTATCCAATTATTAAAGGACTGACCGTAAATCACCTACAGAACAATCACTGTCCAATTATTAAAGGACTGACCGTAAATCACCTACAGAACAATCACTGTCCAATTATTAAAGGACTGACCGTAAATCACCGACAGAACAATCACTATCCAATTATTAAGGGACTGACCGTAAATCACCTGCATAACAATCACAGTCCAATTATTAAAGGACTGACCGTAAATCACCTGCAGAACAATCACAGTCCAATTATTAAAGGACTGACCGTAAATCACCTGCAGAACAATCGCTGTCCAATTATTAAAGGACTGACCGTAAATCACCTACAGAACAATCACAGTCCAATTATTAAAGGACTGACCGTAAATCACCTACAGAACAATCACTGTCAATTATTAAAGGACTGACCGTAAATCACCTACAGAACAATCACAGTCCAATTATTAAAGGACTGACCGTAAATCACCTACAGAACAATCACTATCCAATTATTAAAGGACTGACCGTAAATCACCTACAGAACAATCACTGTCCAATTATTAAAGGACTGACCGTAAATCACCTACAGAACAATCACTGTCCAATTATTAAAGGACTGACCGTAAATCACCGACAGAACAATCACTGTCCAATTATTAAAGTACTGACTGTAAATCACCGACAGAACAATCACTGTCCAATTATTAAAGGACTGACCGTAAATCACCTGCATAACAATCACAGTCCAATTATTAAAGGACTGACCGTAAATCACCGACAGAACAATCACTGTCCAATTATTAAAGTACTGACTGTAAATCAGCGACAGAACAATCACTGTCCAATTATTAAAGGACTGACCGTAAATCACCTACAGAACAATCACTGTCCAATTATTAAAGGACTGACCGTAAATCACCTACAGAACAATCACTGTCCAATTATTAAAGGACTGACCGTAAATCACCGACAGAACAATCACTATCCAATTATTAAGGGACTGACCGTAAATCACCTGCATAACAATCACAGTCCAATTATTAAAGGACTGACCGTAAATCACCTGCATAACAATCACAGTCCAATTATTAAAGGACTGACCGTAAATCACCTACAGAACAATCACTATCCAATTATTAAAGGACTGACCGTAAATCACCTACAGAACAATCACTGTCCAATTATTAAAGGACTGACCGTAAATCACCTACAGAACAATCACAGTCCAATTATTAAAGGACTGACCGTAAATCACCTACAGAACAATCACTGTCCAATTATTAAAGGACTGACCGTAAATCACCTGCATAACAATCACAGTCCAATTATTAAAGGACTGACCGTAAATCACCTACAGAACAATCACAGTCCAATTATTAAAGGACTGACCGTAAATCACCTACAGAACAATCACTGTCCAATTATTAAAGGACTGACCGTAAATCACCTACAGAACAATCACTGTCCAATTATTAAAGGACTGACTGTAAATCACCTACAGAACAATCACTGTCCAATTATTAAAGGACTGACCGTAAATCACCTACAGAACAATCACTATCCAATTATTAAAGGACTGACAGTAAATCACCTACAGAACAATCACTGTCCAATTATTAAAGGACTGACCGTAAATCACCTACAGAACAATCACTATCCAATTATTAAAGGACTGACTGTAAATCACCTGCATAACAATCACAGTCCAATTATTAAAGGACTGACCGTAAATCACCTACAGAACAATCACTGTCCAATTATTAAAGGACTGACCGTAAATCACCTACAGAACAATCACAGTCCAATTATTAAAGGACTGACCGTAAATCACCTACAGAACAATCACTGTCCAATTATTAAAGGACTGACCGTAAATCACCTGCATAACAATCACAGTCCAATTATTAAAGGACTGACCGTAAATCACCTACAGAACAATCACAGTCCAATTATTAAAGGACTGACCGTAAATCACCTACAGAACAATCACTGTCCAATTATTAAAGGACTGACCGTAAATCACCTACAGAACAATCACTGTCCAATTATTAAAGGACTGACTGTAAATCACCTACAGAACAATCACTGTCCAATTATTAAAGGACTGACCGTAAATCACCTACAGAACAATCACTATCCAATTATTAAAGGACTGACCGTAAATCACCTACAGAACAATCACTGTCCAATTATTAAAGGACTGACCGTAAATCACCTACAGAACAATCACTGTCCAATTATTAAAGGACTGACCGTAAATCACCTACAGAACAATCACTGTCCAATTATTAAAGGACTGACCGTAAATCACCTACAGAACAATCACTGTCCAATTATTAAAGGACTGACCGTAAATCACCTACAGAACAATCACTATCCAATTATTAAAGGACTGACCGTAAATCACCTACAGAACAATCACTGTCCAATTATTAAAGGACTGACCGTAAATCACCTACAGAACAATCACTGTCCAATTATTAAAGGACTGACCGTAAATCACCTGCAGAACAATCACTATCCAATTATTAAAGGACTGATCGTAAATCACCTACAGAACAATCACTATCCAATTATTAAAGGACTGACCGTAAATCACCGACAGAACAATCACTGTCCAATTATTAAAGGACTGACCGTAAATCACCTACAGAACAATCACTGTCCAATTATTAAAGGACTGACCGTAAATCACCGACAGAACAATCACTATCCAATTATTAAAGGACTGACCGTAAATCACCGACAGAACAATCACTGTCCAATTATTAAAGGACTGACCGTAAATCACCTACAGAACAATCACTGTCCAATTATTAAAGGACTGACCGTAAATCACCGACAGAACAATCACTATCCAATTATTAAAGGACTGACCGTAAATCACCGACAGAACAGTCACTGTCCAATTATTAAAGGACTGACCGTAAATCACCTACAGAACAATCACTGTCCTATTATTAAAGGACTGACCGTAAATCACCTACAGAACAATCACTGTCCAATTATTAAAGGACTGACCGTAAATCACCTACAGAACAATCACTATCCAATTATTAAAGGACTGACCGTAAATCACCTACAGAACAATCACTGTCCAATTATTAAAGGACTGACCGTAAATCACCTACAGAACAATCACTGTCCAATTATTAAAGGACTGACCGTAAATCACCTACAGAACAATCACTGTCCAATTATTAAAGGACTGACCGTAAATCACCTCCAGAACAATCACTGTTCAATTATTAAAGGACTGACCGTAAATCACCTGCAGAACAATCACTATCCAATTATTAAAGGACTGATCGTAAATCACCGACAGAACAATCACTGTCCAATTATTAAAGAACTGACCGTAAATCACCTGCAGAACAATCACTATCCAATTATTAAAGGACTGATCGTAAATCACCGACAGAACAATCACTGTCCAATTATTAAAGAACTGACCGTAAATCACCTGCAGAACAATCACTATCCAATTATTAAAGGACTGACCGTAAATCACCGACAGAACAATCACTGTCCAATTATTAAAGCACTGACCGTAAATCACCTCCAGAACAATCACTGTTCAATTATTAAAGGACTGACCGTAAATCACCTGCAGAACAATCACTGTCCAATTATTAAAGGACTGACCGTAAATCACCTACAGAACAATCACTGTCCAATTATTAAAGGACTGACCGTAAATCACCTACAGAACAATCACTATCCAATTATTAAAGGACTGACCGTAAATCACCTACAGAACAATCACTGTCCAATTATTAAAGGACTGACCGTAAATCACCGACAGAACAATCACTATCCAATTATTAAAGAACTGACCGTAAATCACCTACAGAACAATCACTGTCCAATTATTAAAGGACTGACCGTAAATCACCTACAGAACAATCACTGTTCAATTATTAAAGGACTGACCGTAAATCACCTACAGAACAATCACTATCCAATTATTAAAGGACTGACCGTAAATCACCTACAGAACAATCACTATCCAATTATTAAAGGACTGACCGTAAATCACCTACAGAGTAATCACTGTCCAATTATTAAAGGCCTGACCGTAAATCACCTACAGAACAATCACTGTCCAATTATTAAAGGACTGACCGTAAATCACCTACAGAACAATCACTATCCAATTATTAAAGGACTGACCGTAAATCACCTACAGAACAATCACTGTCCAATTATTAAAGGACTGATCGTAAATCACCTACAGAACAATCACTGTCCAATTATTAAAGGACTGACCGTAAATCACCGACAGAACAATCACTGTCCAATTATTAAAGGACTGACCGTAAATCACCTACAGAACAATCACTGTCCAATTATTAAAGGACTGACCGTAAATCACCTACAGAACAATCACTGTCCAATTATTAAAGGACTGACCGTAAATCACCTACAGAACAATCACTATCCAATTATTAAAGGACTGACCGTAAATCACCTACAGAACAATCACTGTCCAATTATTAAAGGACTGACCGTAAATCACCTACAGAACAATCACTGTCCAATTATTAAAGGACTGATCGTAAATCACCTACAGAACAATCACTGTCCAATTATTAAAGGACTGACCGTAAATCACCTACAGAACAATCACTATCCAATTATTAAAGGACTGACCGTAAATCACCTACAGAACAATCACTATCCAATTATTAAAGGACTGATCGTAAATCACCTACAGAACAATCACTATCCAATTATTAAAGGACTGACCGTAAATCACCTACAGAACAATCACTATCCAATTATTAAAGAACTGACCGTAAATCACCGACAGAACAATCACTGTCCAATTATTAAAGGACTGACCGTAAATCACCGACAGAACAATCACTATCCAATTATTAAAGGACTGACCGTAAATCACCGACAGAACAATCACTGTCCAATTATTAAAGCACTGACCGTAAATCACCTCCAGAACAATCACTGTTCAATTATTAAAGGACTGACCGTAAATCACCTGCAGAACAATCACTGTCCAATTATTAAAGGACTGACCGTAAATCACCTACAGAACAATCACTATCCAATTATTAAAGAACTGACCGTAAATCACCTACAGAACAATCACTATCCAATTATTAAAGGACTGACCGTAAATCACCTACAGAACAATCACTGTCCAATTATTAAAGGACTGACCGTAAATCACCTACAGAACAATCACTGTCCAATTATTAAAGGACTGACCGTAAATCACCTACAGAACAATCACTGTTCAATTATTAAAGAACTGACCGTAAATCACCTACAGAACAATCACTGTCCAATTATTAAAGGACTGACCGTAAATCACCTACAGAACAATCACTATCCAATTATTAAAGGACTGACCGTAAATCACCTACAGAACAATCACTATCCAATTATTAAAGGACTGACCGTAAATCACCTACAGAGTAATCACTGTCCAATTATTAAAGGCCTGACCGTAAATCACCTACAGAACAATCACTGTCCAATTATTAAAGGACTGACCGTAAATCACCTACAGAACAATCACTATCCAATTATTAAAGGACTGACCGTAAATCACCTACAGAACAATCACTGTCCAATTATTAAAGAACTGACAGTAAATCACCTACAGAACAATCACTGTCCAATTATTAAAGGACTGACCGTAAATCACCTACAGAACAATCACTGTCCAATTATTAAAGGACTGACCGTAAATCACCTACAGAACAATCACTGTCCAATTATTAAAGGACTGACCGTAAATCACCTACAGAACAATCACTGTTCAATTATTAAAGGACTGACCGTAAATCACCTGCCGAACAATCACTGTCCAATTATTAAAGGACTGACCGTAAATCACCTACAGAACAATCACTGTCCAATTATTAAAGGACTGACCGTAAATCACCTACAGAACAATCACTGTCCAATTATTAAAGGACTGACCGTAAATCACCTACAGAACAATCACTGTTCAATTATTAAAGGACTGACAGTAAATCACCTACAGAACAATCACTATCCAATTATTAAAGGACTGACCGTAAATCACCTACAGAACAATCACTATCCAATTATTAAAGGACTGACCGTAAATCACCTACAGAACAATCACTGTCCAATTATTAAAGGACTGACTGTAAATCACCTACAGAACAATCACTGTCCAATTATTAAAGGACTGACCGTAAATCACCTACAGAACAATCACTATCCAATTATTAAAGGACTGATCGTAAATCACCGACAGAACAATCACTGTCCAATTATTAAAGGACTGACCGTAAATCACCTACAGAACAATCACTGTCCAATTATTAAAGGACTGACCGTAAATCACCTACAGAACAATCACTGTCCTATTATTAAAGGACTGACCGTAAATCACCTACAGAACAATCACTATCCAATTATTAAAGAACTGACCGTAAATCACCTACAGAACAATCACTATCCAATTATTAAAGGACTGACCGTAAATCACCTACAGAACAATCACTATCCAATTATTAAAGAACTGACCGTAAATCACCTACAGAACAATCACTATCCAATTATTAAAGGACTGACCGTAAATCACCTACAGAACAATCACTATCCAATTATTAAAGGACTGACCGTAAATCACCTACAGAACAATCACTGTCCAATTATTAAAGGACTGACCGTAAATCACCTACAGAACAATCACTATCCAATTATTAAAGAACTGACCGTAAATCACCTACAGAACAATCACTATCCAATTATTAAAGGACTGACCGTAAATCACCTACAGAACAATCACTATCCAATTATTAAAGGACTGACCGTAAATCACCTACAGAACAATCACTGTCCAATTATTAAAGGACTGACCGTAAATCACCTACAGAACAATCACTATCCAATTATTAAAGAACTGACCGTAAATCACCTACAGAACAATCACTATCCAATTATTAAAGGACTGACCGTAAATCACCTACAGAACAATCACTATCCAATTATTAAAGGACTGACCGTAAATCACCTACAGAACAATCACTGTCCAATTATTAAAGGACTGACCGTAAATCACCTACAGAACAATCACTATACAATTATTAAAGGACTGACCGTAAATCACCTACAGAACAATCACTGTCCAATTATTAAAGGACTGACCGTAAATCACCTACAGAACAATCACTATCCAATTATTAAAGGACTGACCGTAAATCACCGACAGAACAATCACTGTCCAATTATTAAAGGACTGACCGTAAATCACCTACAGAACAATCACTATACAATTATTAAAGGACTGACCGTAAATCACCTACAGAACAATCACTGTCCAATTATTAAAGGACTGACCGTAAATCACCTACAGAACAATCACTATCCAATTATTAAAGGACTGACCGTAAATCACCTACAGAACAATCACTGTCCAATTATTAAAGGACTGACCGTAAATCACCTGCAGAACAATCACTGTCCAATTATTAAAGGACTGACCGTAAATCACCTACAGAACAATCACTGTCCAATTATTAAAGGACTGACCGTAAATCACCTACAGAACAATCACTGTCCAATTATTAAAGGACTGATCGTAAATCACCTACAGAACAATCACTGTCCAATTATTAAAGGACTGACCGTAAATCACCGACAGAACAATCACGGTCCAATTATTAAAGGACTGACCGTAAATCACCTACAGAACAATCACTGTCCAATTATTAAAGGACTGACCGTAAATCACCTACAGAACAATCACTGTCCAATTATTAAAGGACTGACCGTAAATCACCTACAGAACAATCACTATCCAATTATTAAAGGACTGACCGTAAATCACCGACAGAACAATCACTGTCCAATTATTAAAGGACTGACCGTAAATCATCTACAGAACAATCACTATCCAATTATTAAAGGATTGACCGTAAATCACCTACAGAACAATCACTATCCAATTATTAAAGGACTGACTGTAAATCACCGACAGAACAATCACTGTCCAATTATTAAAGAACTGACCGTAAATCACCTGCAGAACAATCACTGTCCAATTATTAAAGGACTGACCGTAAATCACCTGCAGAACAATCACTATCCAATTATTAAAGGACTGACCGTAAATCACCTACAGAACAATCACTATCCAATTATTAAAGGACTGACCGTAAATCACCTACAGAACAATCACTGTCCAATTATTAAAGGACTGACCGTAAATCACCTACAGAACAATCACTATCCAATTATTAAAGGACTGACCGTAAATCACCTACAGAACAATCACTGTCCAATTATTAAAGGACTGACCGTAAATCACCTACAGAACAATCACTATCCAATTATTAAAGGACTGACCGTAAATCACCTGCAGAACAATCACTGTCCAATTATTAAAGAACTGACCGTAAATCACCTACAGAACAATCACTATCCAATTATTAAAGGACTGACCGTAAATCACCTACAGAACAATCACTGTCCAATTATTAAAGGACTGACCGTAAATCACCTACAGAACAATCACTATCCAATTATTAAAGGACTGACCGTAAATCACCGACAGAACAATCACTGTCCAATTATTAAAGGACTGACCGTAAATCACCTACAGAACAATCACTGTCCAATTATTAAAGGACTGACCGTAAATCACCGACAGAACAATCACTGTCCAATTATTAAAGGACTGACCGTAAATCACCGACAGAACAATCACTGTCCAATTATTAAAGGACTGACCGTAAATCACCGACAGAACAATCACTGTCCAATTATTAAAGGACTGACCGTAAATCACCGACAGAACAATCACTGTCCAATTATTAAAGGACTGACCGTAAATCACCGACAGAACAATCACTGTCCAATTATTAAAGGACTGACCGTAAATCACCGACAGAACAATCACTGTCCAATTATTAAAGGACTGACCGTAAATCACCGACAGAACAATCACTGTCCAATTATTAAAGGACTGACCGTAAATCACCTACAGAACAATCACTGTCCAATTATTAAAGGACTGACCGTAAATCACCTACAGAACAATCACTGACCAATTATTAAAGGACTGACCGTAAATCACCGACAGAACAATCACTATCCAATTATTAAAGGACTGACCGTAAATCACCGACAGAACAATCACTGTCCAATTATTAAAGGACTGACCGTAAATCACCTGCAGAACAATCACTGTCCAATTATTAAAGGACTGACCGTAAATCACCTACAGAACAATCACTGTCCAATTATTAAAGGACTGACCGTAAATCACCGACAGAACAATCACTGTCCAATTATTAAAGGACTGACCGTAAATCACCTACAGAACAATCACTGTCCAATTATTAAAGGACTGACCGTAAATCACCGACAGAACAGTCACTGTCCAATTATTAAAGGACTGACCGTAAATCACCTACAGAACAATCACTGTCCAATTATTAAAGGACTGACCGTAAATCACCTACAGAACAATCACTGTCCAATTATTAAAGGACTGACCGTAAATCACCTACAGAACAATCACTGTCCAATTATTAAAGGACTGACCGTAAATCACCGACAGAACAATCACTATCCAATTATTAAAGGACTGACCGTAAATCACCGACAGAACAATCACTGTCCAATTATTAAAGGACTGACCGTAAATCACCTGCAGAACAATCACTGTCCAATTATTAAAGGACTGACCGTAAATCACCTACAGAACAATCACTGTCCAATTATTAAAGGACTGACCGTAAATCACCTACAGAACAGTCACTGTCCAATTATTAAAGGACTGACCGTAAATCACCTACAGAACAATCACTGTCCAATTATTAAAGGACTGACCGTAAATCACCTACAGAACAATCACTATCCAATTATTAAAGGACTGACCGTAAATCACCTACAGAACAATCACTGTCCAATTATTAAAGGACTGACCATAAATCACCTACAGAACAATCACTATCCAATTATTAAAGGACTGACCGTAAATCACCGACAGAACAATCACTGTCCAATTATTAAAGGACTGATCGTAAATCACCGACAGAACAATCACTGTCCAATTATTAAAGGACTGACCGTAAATCACCTACAGAACAATCACTATCCAATTATTAAAGGACTGACCGTAAATCACCTACAGAACAATCACTGTCCAATTATTAAAGGACTGACCGTAAATCACCTACAGAACAATCACTGTCCAATTATTAAAGGACTGACCGTAAATCACCTACAGAACAGTCACTGTCCAATTATTAAAGGACTGACCGTAAATCACCTACAGAACAATCACTGTCCAATTATTAAAGGACTGACCGTAAATCACCTACAGAACAATCACTATCCAATTATTAAAGGACTGACCGTAAATCACCTACAGAACAATCACTGTCCAATTATTAAAGGACTGACCATAAATCACCTACAGAACAATCACTATCCAATTATTAAAGGACTGACCGTAAATCACCGACAGAACAATCACTGTCCAATTATTAAAGGACTGATCGTAAATCACCGACAGAACAATCACTGTCCAATTATTAAAGGACTGACCGTAAATCACCTACAGAACAATCACTATCCAATTATTAAAGGACTGACCGTAAATCACCTACAGAACAATCACTATCCAATTATTAAAGGACTGATCGTAAATCACCGACAGAACAATCACTGACCAATTATTAAAGGACTGACCGTAAATCACCTACAGAACAATCACTATCCAATTATTAAAGGACTGATCGTAAATCACCGACAGAACAATCACTGACCAATTATTAAAGGACTGACCGTAAATCACCTACAGAACAATCACTGTCCAATTATTAAAGAACTGACCGTAAATCACCAACAGAACAATCACTGTCCAATTATTAAAGGACTGACCGTAAATCACCTGCAGAACAATCACTGTCCAATTATTAAAGGACTGACCGTAAATCACCTACAGAACAATCACTGTCCAATTATTAAAGGACTGACCGTAAATCACCTGCAGAACAATCACTGTCCAATTATTAAAGGACTGACCGTAAATCACCTACAGAACAATCACTGTCCAATTATTAAAGGACTGACCGTAAATCACCGACAGAACAATCACTGTCCAATTATTAAAGGACTGACCGTAAATCACCTACAGAACAATCACTGTCCTATTATTAAAGGACTGACCGTAAATCACCTACAGAACAATCACTATCCAATTATTAAAGGACTGACCGTAAATCACCGACAGAACAATCACTGTCCAATTATTAAAGGACTGACCGTAAATCACCTACAGAACAATCACTGTCCAATTATTAAAGGACTGACCGTAAATCACCTACAGAACAATCACTGTCCAATTATTAAAGGACTGACCGTAAATCACCTGCAGAACAATCACTGTCCAATTATTAAAGGACTGACCGTAAATCACCTACAGAACAATCACTGTCCAATTATTAAAGGACTGACCGTAAATCACCTGCAGAACAATCACTGTCCAATTATTAAAGGACTGACCGTAAATCACCAACAGAACAATCACTATCCAATTATTAAAGAACTGACCGTAAATCACCTACAGAACAATCAGTGTCCAATTATTAAAGGACTGACCGTAAATCACCTACAGAACAATCACTGTCCAATTATTAAAGGACTGACCGTAAATCACCTGCAGAACAATCACTGTCCAATTATTAAAGGACTGACCGTAAATCACCTACAGAACAATCACTGTCCAATTATTAAAGGACTGTCTGTAAATCACCTACAGAACAATCACTGTCCAATTATTAAAGGACTGACCGTAAATCACCTGCAGAACAATCACTGTCCAATTATTAAAGGACTGACCGTAAATCACCGACAGAACAATCACTGTCCAATTATTAAAGGACTGACTGTAAATCACCTACAGAACAATCACTGTCCAATTATTAAAGGACTGACTGTAAATCACCTACAGAACAATCACTGTCCAATTATTAAAGGACTGACCGTAAATCACCTGCAGAACAATCACTGTCCAATTATTAAAGGACTGACCGTAAATCACCGACAGAACAATCACTATCCAATTATTAAAGGACTGACCGTAAATCACCTACAGAACAATCACTGTCCAATTATTAAAGGACTGACCGTAAATCACCTACAGAACAATCACTGTCCAATTATTAAAGGACTGACCGTAAATCACCTACAGAACAATCACTGTCCAATTATTAAAGGACTGACCGTAAATCACCTACAGAACAATCACTATGCAATTATTAAAGGACTGACCGTAAATCACCGACAGAACAATCACTGTCCAATTATTAAAGAACTGACCGTAAATCACCTGCAGAACAATCACTATCCAATTATTAAAGGACTGACCGTAAATCACCGACAGAACAATCACTATCCAATTATTAAAGGACTGACCGTAAATCACCTACAGAACAATCACTGTCCAATTATTAAAGGACTGACCGTAAATCACCTACAGAACAATCACTATCCAATTATTAAAGGACTGACTGTAAATCACCTACAGAACAATCACTGTACAATTATTAAAGGACTGATCGTAAATCACCTACAGAACAATCACTATCCAATTATTAAAGGACTGACCGTAAATCACCTACAGAACAATCACTGTACAATTATTAAAGGACTGACCGTAAATCACCTGCAGAACAATCACTATCCAATTATTAAAGGACTGACTGTAAATCACCTACAGAACAATCACTGTACAATTATTAAAGGACTGACCGTAAATCACCTGCAGAACAATCACTATCCAATTATTAAAGGACTGACCGTAAATCACCTACAGAACAATCACTGTCCAATTATTAAAGGACTGACCGTAAATCACCTACAGAACAATCACTGTCCAATTATTAAAGGACTGACCGTAAATCACCTACAGAACAATCACTATCCAATTATTAAAGGAATGACCGTAAATCACCTACAGAACAATCACTATCCAATTATTAAAGGACTGACCGTAAATCACCTGCAGAACAATCACTATCCAATTATTAAAGGACTGACCGTAAATCACCTGCAGAACAATCACTATCCAATTATTAAAGAACTGACCGTAAATCACCTGCAGAACAATCACTATCCAATTATTAAAGGACTGACCGTAAATCACCTACAGAACAATCACTATCCAATTATTAAAGGACTGACCGTAAATCACCGACAGAACAATCACTGTCCAATTATTAAAGGACTGACCGTAAATCACCTACAGAACAATCACTGTCCAATTATTAAAGGACTGACCGTAAATCACCTACAGAACAATCACTGTCCAATTATTAAAGGACTGACCGTAAATCACCTACAGAACAATCACTGTCCAATTATTAAAGGACTGACTGTAAATCACCTACAGAACAATCACTATCCAATTATTAAAGGACTGACCGTAAATCACCGACAGAACAATCACTGTCCAATTATTAAAGAACTGACCGTAAATCACCTGCAGAACAATCACTGTCCAATTATTAAAGAACTGACTGTAAATCACCTACAGAACAATCACTGTCTAATTATTAAAGGACTGACCGTAAATCACCGACAGAACAATCACTGTCCAATTATTAAAGAACTGACCGTAAATCACCGACAGAACAATCACTATCCAATTATTAAAGGACTGACTGTAAATCACCTACAGAACAATCACTGTCCAATTATTAAAGGACTGACTGTAAATCACCTACAGAACAATCACTGTCTAATTATTAAAGGACTGACCGTAAATCACCGACAGAACAATCACTGTCCAATTATTAAAGAACTGACCGTAAATCACCGACAGAACAATCACTATCCAATTATTAAAGGACTGACCGTAAATCACCTACAGAACAATCACTATCCAATTATTAAAGGACTGACCGTAAATCACCGACAGAACAATCACTGTCCAATTATTAAAGAACTGACCGTAAATCACCTGCAGAACAATCACTGTCCAATTATTAAAGAACTGACCGTAAATCACCTACAGAACAATCACTATCCAATTATTAAAGGACTGACTGTAAATCACCTACAGAACAATCACTGTCCAATTATTAAAGGACTGACCGTAAATCACCTACAGAACAATCACTGTCCAATTATTAAAGGACTGACCGTAAATCACCTACAGAACAATCACTGTCCAATTATTAAAGGACTGACCGTAAATCACCTACAGAACAATCACTATCCAATTATTAAAGGACTGATCGTAAATCACCGACAGAACAATCACTGTCCAATTATTAAAGAACTGACCGTAAATCACCTACAGAACAATCACTATCCAATTATTAAAGGACTGACCGTAAATCACCTACAGAACAATCACTGTCCAATTATTAAAGGACTGACCGTAAATCACCTACAGAACAATCACTGTCCAATTATTAAAGGACTGACCGTAAATCACCTGCAGAACAATCACTGTCCAATTATTAAAGGACTGACCGTAAATCACCTGCAGAACAATCACTGTCCAATTATTAAAGGACTGACCGTAAATCACCTGCAGAACAATCACTGTCCAATTATTAAAGGACTGACCGTAAATCACCTACAGAACAATAACTATCCAATTATTAAAGGACTGATCGTAAATCACCGACAGAACAATCACTGTCCAATTATTAAAGGACTGACCGTAAATCACCGACAGAACAATCACTGTCCAATTATTAAAGGACTGACCGTAAATCACCTACAGAACAATAACTATCCAATTATTAAAGGACTGACCGTAAATCACCAACAGAACAATCACTGTTCAATTATTAAAGGACTGACCGTAAATCACCGACAGAACAATCACTATCCAATTATTAAAGGACTGACCGTAAATCACCGACAGAACAATCACTATCCAATTATTAAAGGACTGACCGTAAATCACCGACAGAACAATCACTATCCAATTATTAAAGGACTGACCGTAAATCACCTACAGAACAATCACTGTCCAATTATTAAAGGACTGACCGTAAATCACCTACAGAACAATCACTGTCCAATTATTAAAGGACTGACCGTAAATCACCTACAGAACAATCACTAAACAATTATTAAAGGACTGACCGTAAATCACCTACAGAACAATCACTGTCCAATTATTAAAGGACTGACCGTAAATCACCAACAGAACAATCACTGTTCAATTATTAAAGGACTGACCGTAAATCACCTACAGAACAATCACTATACAATTATTAAAGGACTGACCGTAAATCACCGACAGAACAATCACTGTCCAATTATTAAAGGACTGACCGTAAATCACCTAGAGAACAATCACTGTCCAATTATTAAAGGACTGACCGTAAATCACCTACACAACAATTACTGTCCAATTATTAAAGGACTGACCGTAAATCTCCTACAGAACATTCACTGTCCAATTATTAAAGGACTGACCGTAAATCACCTACACAACAATTACTGTCCAATTATTAAAGGACTGACCGTAAATCTCCTACAGAACATTCACTGTCCAATTATTAAAGGACTGACCGTAAATCACCTACAGAACAATCACTGTCCAATTATTAAAGGACTGACCGTAAATCACCTACAGAACAATCACTGTCCAATTATTAAAGGACTGACCGTAAATCACCTACAGAACAATCACTGTCCAATTATTAAAGGACTGACCGTAAATCACCTACAGAACAATCACTGTCCAATTATTAAAGGACTGACCGTAAATCACCTACAGAACAATCACTGTCCAATTATTAAAGAAATGACCGTAAATCACCTACAGAACAATCACTGTCCAATTATTAAAGGACTGACCGTAAATCACCTACAGAACAATCACTGTCCAATTATTAAAGGAATGACCGTAAATCACCTACAGAACAATCACTGTCCAATTATTAAAGGACTGACCGTAAATCACCTACAGAACAATCACTGTCCAATTATTAAAGGACTGACCGTAAATCACCTACAGAACAATCACTGTCCAATTATTAAAGGACTGACCGTAAATCACCTACAGAACAATCACTGTCCAATTATTAAAGGACTGACCGTAAATCACCTACAGAACAATCACTGTCCAATTATTAAAGGACTGACCATAAATCACCTACAGAACAATCACTATCCAATTATTAAAGGACTGACCGTAAATCTCCTACAGAACATTCACTGTCCAATTATTAAAGGACTGACCGTAAATCACCTACACAACAATTACTGTCCAATTATTAAAGGACTGACCGTAAATCTCCTACAGAACATTCACTGTCCAATTATTAAAGGACTGACCGTAAATCACCTACAGAACAATCACTGTCCAATTATTAAAGGACTGACCGTAAATCACCTACAGAACAATCACTGTCCAATTATTAAAGGACTGACCGTAAATCACCTACAGAACAATCACTGTCCAATTATTAAAGGACTGACCGTAAATCACCTACAGAACAATCACTGTCCAATTATTAAAGGACTGACCGTAAATCACCTACAGAACAATCACTGTCCAATTATTAAAGGACTGACCGTAAATCACCTACAGAACAATCACTGTCCAATTATTAAAGGACTGACCGTAAATCACCTACAGAACAATCACTGTCCAATTATTAAAGAAATGACCGTAAATCACCTACAGAACAATCACTATCCAATTATTAAAGGACTGACCGTAAATCACCTACAGAACAATCACTGTCCAATTATTAAAGGACTGACCGTAAATCACCTACAGAACAATCACTGTCCAATTATTAAAGGAATGACCGTAAATCACCTACAGAACAATCACTGTCCAATTATTAAAGGACTGACCGTAAATCACCTACAGAACAATCACTGTCCAATTATTAAAGGACTGACCGTAAATCACCTACAGAACAATCACTGTCCAATTATTAAAGGACTGACCGTAAATCACCTACAGAACAATCACTGTCCAATTATTAAAGGACTGACCATAAATCACCTGCAGAACAATCACTATCCAATTATTAAAGGACTGACCGTAAATCACCTACAGAACAATCACTGTCCAATTATTAAAGGACTGACCGTAAATCACCTACAGAACAATCACTGTCCAATTATTAAAGGACTGACCGTAAATCACCTACAGAACAATCACTGTCCAATTATTAAAGGACTGACCGTAAATCACCTACAGAACAATCACTATCCAATTATTAAAGGACTGACCGTAAATCACCTACAGAATAATCACTATCCAATTATTAAAGGACTGACCGTAAATCACCTGCAGAACAATCACTATCCAATTATTAAAGGACTGACTGTAAATCACCTACAGAACAATCACTATCCAATTATTAAAGGACTGATCGTAAATCACCGACAGAACAATCACTGTCCAATTATTAAAGGACTGACTGTAAATCACCTACAGAACAATCACTGTCCAATTATTAAAGGACTGACCGTAAATCACCGACAGAACAATCACTGTCCAATTATTAAAGGACTGACTGTAAATCACCTACAGAACAATCACTATCCAATTATTAAAGGACTGACCGTAAATCACCGACAGAACAATCACTGTCCAATTATTAAAGAACTGACCGTAAATCACCTGCAGAACAATCACTGTCCAATTATTAAAGAACTGACCGTAAATCACCTGCAGAACAATCACTGTCCAATTATTAAAGGACTGACCGTAAATCACCTACAGAACAATCACTGTCCAATTATTAAAGGACTGACCGTAAATCACCGACAGAACAATCACTATCCAATTATTAAAGGACTGACCGTAAATCACCTACAGAACAATCACTATCCAATTATTAAAGGACTGACCGTAAATCACCGACAGAACAATCACTATCCAATTATTAAAGGACTGACCGGAAATCACCTACAGAACAATCACTGTCCAATTATTAAAGGACTGACCGTAAATCACCGACAGAACAATCACTGTCCAATTATTAAAGGACTGACCGTAAATCACCTACAGAACAATCACTATCCAATTATTAAAGGACTGACCGTAAATCACCTACAGAACAATCACTATCCAATTATTAAAGGACTGACCGGAAATCACCTACAGAACAATCACTGTCCAATTATTAAAGGACTGACCGTAAATCACCGACAGAACAATCACTGTCCAATTATTAAAGGACTGACCGTAAATCACCTACAGAACAATCACTATCCAATTATTAAAGGTCTGACCGTAAATCACCGACAGAACAATCACTATCCAATTATTAAAGGACTGACCGTAAATCACCTACAGAACAATCACTATCCAATTATTAAAGGACTGACCGTAAATCACCTACAGAACAATCACTGTCCAATTATTAAAGGACTGACCGTAAATCACCGACAGAACAATCACTGTCCAATTATTAAAGAACTGACCGTAAATCACCTGCAGAACAATCACTGTCCAATTATTAAAGAACTGACCGTAAATCACCTGCAGAACAATCACTGTCCAATTATTAAAGGACTGACCGTAAATCACCTACAGAATAATCACTATCCAATTATTAAAGGACTGACCGTAAATCACCTGCAGAACAATCACTATCCAATTATTAAAGGACTGACTGTAAATCACCTACAGAACAATCACTATCCAATTATTAAAGGACTGACCGTAAATCACCGACAGAACAATCACTGTCCAATTATTAAAGGACTGACTGTAAATCACCTACAGAACAATCACTATCCAATTATTAAAGGACTGACCGTAAATCACCGACAGAACAATCACTGTCCAATTATTAAAGAACTGACCGTAAATCACCTGCAGAACAATCACTGTCCAATTATTAAAGAACTGACCGTAAATCACCTGCAGAACAATCACTGTCCAATTATTAAAGGACTGACCGTAAATCACCTACAGAACAATCACTGTCCAATTATTAAAGGACTGACCGTAAATCACCGACAGAACAATCACTATCCAATTATTAAAGGACTGACCGTAAATCACCTACAGAACAATCACTATCCAATTATTAAAGGACTGACCGTAAATCACCGACAGAACAATCACTATCCAATTATTAAAGGACTGACCGTAAATCACCTACAGAACAATCACTGTCCAATTATTAAAGGACTGACCGTAAATCACCGACAGAACAATCACTGTCCAATTATTAAAGAACTGACCGTAAATCACCTGCAGAACAATCACTGTCCAATTATTAAAGAACTGACCGTAAATCACCTACAGAACAATCACTGTCCAATTATTAAAGGACTGACCGTAAATCACCTACAGAACAATCACTGTCCAATTATTAAAGGACTGACCGTAAATCACCGACAGAACAATCACTGTCCAATTATTAAAGAACTGACCGTAAATCACCTGCAGAACAATCACTGTCCAATTATTAAAGAACTGACCGTAAATCACCTACAGAACAATCACTGTCCAATTATTAAAGGACTGACCGTAAATCACCTACAGAACAATCACTGTCCAATTATTAAAGGACTGACCGTAAATCACCGACAGAACAATCACTGTCCAATTATTAAAGAACTGACCGTAAATCACCTGCAGAACAATCACTGTCCAATTATTAAAGAACTGACCGTAAATCACCTACAGAACAATCACTGTCCAATTATTAAAGGACTGACCGTAAATCACCTGCAGAACAATCACTGTCCAATTATTAAAGAACTGACCGTAAATCACCGACAGAACAATCACTATCCAATTATTAAAGGACTGACCGTAAATCACCTACAGAACAATCACTATCCAATTATTAAAGGACTGACCGTAAATCACCTACAGAACAATCACTGTCCAATTATTAAAGGACTGACCGTAAATCACCGACAGAACAATCACTGTCCAATTATTAAAGAACTGACCGTAAATCACCTGCAGAACAATCACTGTCCAATTATTAAAGAACTGACCGTAAATCACCTACAGAACAATCACTATCCAATTATTAAAGGACTGACTGTAAATCACCTACAGAACAATCACTGTCCAATTATTAAAGGACTGACCGTAAATCACCTACAGAACAATCACTGTCCAATTATTAAAGGACTGACCGTAAATCACCTACAGAACAATCACTGTCCAATTATTAAAGGACTGACCGTAAATCACCTACAGAACAATCACTATCCAATTATTAAAGGACTGATCGTAAATCACCTACAGAACAATCACTATCCAATTATTAAAGGACTGACCGTAAATCACCTACAGAACAATCACTGTCCAATTATTAAAGGACTGACAGTAAATCACCGACAGAACAATCACTGTCCAATTATTAAAGGACTGACAGTAAATCACCGACAGAACAATCACTGTCCAATTATTAAAGAACTGACCGTAAATCACCTACAGAACAATCACTATCCAATTATTAAAGGACAGACCGTAAATCACCTACAGAACAATCACTGTCCAATTATTAAAGAACTGACCGTAAATCACCTACAGAACAATCACTATCCAATTATTAAAGAACTGACCGTAAATCACCTACAGAACAATCACTATCCAATTATTAAAGGACTGACAGTAAATCACCGACAGAACAATCACTGTCCAATTATTAAAGAACTGACCGTAAATCACCTACAGAACAATCACTATCCAATTATTAAAGGACTGACCGTAAATCACCTACAGAACAATCACTGTTCAATTATTAAAGGACTGACTGTAAATCACCTACAGAACAATCACTATCCAATTATTAAAGAACTGACCGTAAATCACCTACAGAACAATCACTATCCAATTATTAAAGGACTGACAGTAAATCACCGACAGAACAATCACTGTCCAATTATTAAAGAACTGACCGTAAATCACCTACAGAACAATCACTATCCAATTATTAAAGGACTGACCGTAAATCACCTACAGAACAATCACTGTTCAATTATTAAAGAACTGACCGTAAATCACCTACAGAACAATCACTATCCAATTATTAAAGGACTGACAGTAAATCACCGACAGAACAATCACTGTCCAATTATTAAAGAACTGACCGTAAATCACCTACAGAACAATCACTATCCAATTATTAAAGAACTGACCGTAAATCACCTACAGAACAATCACTATCCAATTATTAAAGGACTGACAGTAAATCACCGACAGAACAATCACTGTCCAATTATTAAAGAACTGACCGTAAATCACCTACAGAACAATCACTATCCAATTATTAAAGGACTGACCGTAAATCACCTACAGAACAATCACTGTTCAATTATTAAAGGACTGACTGTAAATCACCTACAGAACAATCACTATCCAATTATTAAAGGACTGACCGTAAATCACCTACAGAACAATCACTATCCAATTATTAAAGGACTGACTGTAAATCACCTACAGAACAATCACTGTCCAATTATTAAAGGACTGACCGTAAATCACCTACAGAACAATCACTGTCCAATTATTAAAGGACTGACCGTAAATCACCTACAGAACAATCACTATCCAATTATTAAAGGACTGACCATAAATCACCTACAGAACAATCACTATCCAATTATTAAAGGACTGACCGTAAATCACCGACAGAACAATCACTGTCCAATTATTAAAGGACTGACCGTAAATCACCTACAGAACAATCACTATCCAATTATTAAAGGACTGACCGTAAATCACCTACAGAACAATCACTGTCCAATTATTAAAGGACTGACCGTAAATCACCTACAGAACAATCACTGTCCAATTATTAAAGGACTGACTGTAAATCACCTACAGAACAATCACTGTCCAATTATTAAAGGACTGACCGTAAATCACCTACAGAACAATCACTGTCCAATTATTAAAGGACTGACCGTAAATCACCTACAGAACAATCACTGTCCAATTATTAAAGGACTGACCGTAAATCACCTACAGAACAATCACTGTCCAATTATTAAAGGACTGACCGTAAATCACCGACAGAACAATCACTATCCAATTATTAAAGGACTGACCATAAATCACCTACAGAACAATCACTATCCAATTATTAAAGGGCTGACCGTAAATCACCTGCAGAACAATCACTATCCAATTATTAAAGGACTGACTGTAAATCACCTACAGAACAATCACTGTCCAATTATTAAAGGACTGACCGTAAATCACCTACAGAACAATCACTGTCCAATTATTAAAGGACTGACCGTAAATCACCTACAGAACAATCACTATCCAATTATTAAAGGACTGATCGTAAATCACCGACAGAACAATCACTGTCCAATTATTAAAGAACTGACCGTAAATCACCTACAGAACAATCACTATCCAATTATTAAAGGACTGACCGTAAATCACCTGCAGAACAATCACTATCCAATTATTAAAGGACTGACCGTAAATCACCGACAGAACAATCACTGTCCAATTATTAAAGGACTGACCGTAAATCACCTACAGAACAATCACTGTCCAATTATTAAAGGACTGACCGTAAATCACCTACAGAACAATCACTGTCCAATTATTAAAGGACTGACCGTAAATCACCTACAGAACAATCACTGTTCAATTATTAAAGGACTGACCGTAAATCACCTACAGAACAATAACTATCCAATTATTAAAGGACTGACCGTAAATCACCTACAGAACAATCACTGTCCAATTATTAAAGGACTGACCGTAAATCACCAACAGAACAATCACTGTTCAATTATTAAAGGACTGACCGTAAATCACCGACAGAACAATCACTATCCAATTATTAAAGGACTGACCGTAAATCACCGACAGAACAATCACTATCCAATTATTAAAGGACTGACCGTAAATCACCGACAGAACAATCACTATCCAATTATTAAAGGACTGACCGTAAATCACCTACAGAACAATCACTGTCCAATTATTAAAGGACTGACCGTAAATCACCTACAGAACAATCACTATACAATTATTAAAGGACTGACCGTAAATCACCTACAGAACAATCACTGTCCAATTATTAAAGGACTGACCGTAAATCACCAACAGAACAATCACTGTTCAATTATTAAAGGACTGACCGTAAATCACCTACAGAACAATCACTATACAATTATTAAAGGACTGACCGTAAATCACCGACAGAACAATCACTGTCCAATTATTAAAGGACTGACCGTAAATCACCTAGAGAACAATCACTGTCCAATTATTAAAGGACTGACCGTAAATCACCTACACAACAATTACTGTCCAATTATTAAAGGACTGACCGTAAATCTCCTACAGAACATTCACTGTCCAATTATTAAAGGACTGACCGTAAATCACCTACACAACAATTACTGTCCAATTATTAAAGGACTGACCGTAAATCTCCTACAGAACATTCACTGTCCAATTATTAAAGGACTGACCGTAAATCACCTACAGAACAATCACTGTCCAATTATTAAAGGACTGACCGTAAATCACCTACAGAACAATCACTGTCCAATTATTAAAGGACTGACCGTAAATCACCTACAGAACAATCACTGTCCAATTATTAAAGGACTGACCGTAAATCACCTACAGAACAATCACTGTCCAATTATTAAAGGACTGACCGTAAATCACCTACAGAACAATCACTGTCCAATTATTAAAGAAATGACCGTAAATCACCTACAGAACAATCACTGTCCAATTATTAAAGGACTGACCGTAAATCACCTACAGAACAATCACTGTCCAATTATTAAAGGAATGACCGTAAATCACCTACAGAACAATCACTGTCCAATTATTAAAGGACTGACCGTAAATCACCTACAGAACAATCACTGTCCAATTATTAAAGGACTGACCGTAAATCACCTACAGAACAATCACTGTTCAAATATTAAAGGATTGACCGTAAATCACCTACAGAACAATCACTGTCCAATTATTAAAGGACTGACCGTAAATCACCTACAGAACAATCACTATCCAATTATTAAAGAACTGACCGTAAATCACCTACAGAACAATCACTGTCCAATTATTAAAGGACTGACCGTAAATCACCTACAGAACAATCACTGTCCAATTATTAAAGGACTGACCATAAATCACCTACAGAACAATCACTATCCAATTATTAAAGGACTGACCGTAAATCTCCTACAGAACATTCACTGTCCAATTATTAAAGGACTGACCGTAAATCACCTACACAACAATTACTGTCCAATTATTAAAGGACTGACCGTAAATCTCCTACAGAACATTCACTGTCCAATTATTAAAGGACTGACCGTAAATCACCTACAGAACAATCACTGTCCAATTATTAAAGGACTGACCGTAAATCACCTACAGAACAATCACTGTCCAATTATTAAAGGACTGACCGTAAATCACCTACAGAACAATCACTGTCCAATTATTAAAGGACTGACCGTAAATCACCTACAGAACAATCACTGTCCAATTATTAAAGGACTGACCGTAAATCACCTACAGAACAATCACTGTCCAATTATTAAAGAAATGACCGTAAATCACCTACAGAACAATCACTGTCCAATTATTAAAGGACTGACCGTAAATCACCTACAGAACAATCACTGTCCAATTATTAAAGGAATGACCGTAAATCACCTACAGAACAATCACTGTCCAATTATTAAAGGACTGACCGTAAATCACCTACAGAACAATCACTGTCCAATTATTAAAGGACTGACCGTAAATCACCTACAGAACAATCACTGTCCAATTATTAAAGGACTGACCGTAAATCACCTACAGAACAATCACTGTCCAATTATTAAAGGACTGACCGTAAATCACCTACAGAACAATCACTGTCCAATTATTAAAGGACTGACCGTAAATCACCTGCAGAACAATCACTATCCAATTATTAAAGGACTGACCGTAAATCACCTACAGAACAATCACTGTCCAATTATTAAAGGACTGACCGTAAATCACCTACAGAACAATCACTGTCCAATTATTAAAGGACTGACCGTAAATCACCTACAGAACAATCACTGTCCTATTATTAAAGGAATGACCGTAAATCACCTACAGAACAATCACTGTCCAATTATTAAAGGACTGACCGTAAATCACCTACAGAACAATCACTGTCCAATTATTAAAGGACTGACCGTAAATCACCTACAGAACAATCACTGTCCAATTATTAAAGGACTGACCGTAAATCACCTACAGAACAATCACTGTCCAATTATTAAAGGACTGACCATAAATCACCTGCAGAACAATCACTATCCAATTATTAAAGGACTGACCGTAAATCACCTACAGAACAATCACTGTCCAATTATTAAAGGACTGACCGTAAATCACCTACAGAACAATCACTGTCCAATTATTAAAGGACTGACCGTAAATCACCTACAGAACAATCACTGTCCAATTATTAAAGGACTGACCGTAAATCACCTACAGAACAATCACTGTCCAATTATTAAAGGACAGACCGTAAATCACCTACAGAACAATCACTGTCCAATTATTAAAGGACTGACCGTAAATCACCTACAGAACAATCACTATCCAATTATTAAAGGACTGACCATAAATCACCTGCAGAACAATCACTATCCAATTATTAAAGGACTGACCGTAAATCACCTACAGAACAATCACTGTCCAATTATTAAAGGACTGACCATAAATCACCTACAGAACAATCACTATCCAATTATTAAAGGACTGACCGTAAATCACCTACAGAACAATCACTATCCAATTATTAAAGGACTGACCGTAAATCACCTACAGAACAATCACTGTCCAATTATTAAAGGACTGACCATAAATCACCTACAGAACAATCACTATCCAATTATTAAAGGACTGACCATAAATCACCTACAGAACAATCACTATCCAATTATTAAAGAACTGACCGTAAATCACCTACAGAACAATCACTGTCCAATTATTAAAGGACTGACCGTAAATCACCTACAGAACAATCACTGTCCAATTATTAAAGGATTGACCGTAAATCACCTACAGAACAATCACTGTCCAATTATTAAAGGACTGACCGTAAATCACCTACAGAACAATCACTATCCAATTATTAAAGGCCTGACCGTAAATCACCTACAGAACAATCACTGTCCAATTATTAAAGGACTGACCGTAAATCACCTACAGAACAATCACTGTCCAATTATTAAAGGACTGACCGTAAATCACCTACAGAACAATCACTATCCAATTATTAAAGGACTGACCGTAAATCACCTACAGAACAATCACTGTCCAATTATTAAAGGACTGACCGTAAATCACCTACAGAACAATCACTGTCCAATTATTAAAGGACTGACCGTAAATCACCTACAGAACAATCACTGTCCAATTATTAAAGGACTGACCGTAAATCACCTACAGAACAATCACTGTCCAATTATTAAAGGACTGACCGTAAATCACCTACAGAACAATCACTGTCCAATTATTAAAGAAATGACCGTAAATCACCTACAGAACAATCACTGTCCAATTATTAAAGGACTGACCGTAAATCACCTACAGAACAATCACTGTCCAATTATTAAAGGAATGACCGTAAATCACCTACAGAACAATCACTGTCCAATTATTAAAGGACTGACCGTAAATCACCTACAGAACAATCACTGTCCAATTATTAAAGGACTGACCGTAAATCACCTACAGAACAATCACTGTCCAATTATTAAAGGACTGACCATAAATCACCTACAGAACAATCACTATCCAATTATTAAAGGACTGACCGTAAATCACCTACAGAACAATCACTATCCAATTATTAAAGGACTGACCGTAAATCACCTACAGAACAATCACTGTCCAATTATTAAAGGACTGACCATAAATCACCTACAGAACAATCACTGTCCAATTATTAAAGGACTGACCATAAATCACCTACAGAACAATCACTGTCCAATTATTAAAGGACTGACCGTAAATCACCTACAGAACAATCACTGTCCAATTATTAAAGGACTGACCATAAATCACCTACAGAACAATCACTGTCCAATTATTAAAGGACTGACCGTAAATCACCTACAGAACAATCACTGTCCAATTATTAAAGGACTGACCGTAAATCACCTACAGAACAATCACTGTCCAATTATTAAAGGACTGACCGTAAATCACCTACAGAACAATCACTGTCCAATTATTAAAGAAATGACCGTAAATCACCTACAGAACAATCACTGTCCAATTATTAAAGGACTGACCGTAAATCACCTACAGAACAATCACTGTCCAATTATTAAAGGAATGACCGTAAATCACCTACAGAACAATCACTGTCCAATTATTAAAGGACTGACCGTAAATCACCTACAGAACAATCACTGTCCAATTATTAAAGGACTGACCGTAAATCACCTACAGAACAATCACTGTCCAATTATTAAAGGACTGACCGTAAATCACCTACAGAACAATCACTGTCCAATTATTAAAGGACTGACCGTAAATCACCTACAGAACAATCACTATCCAATTATTAAAGGACTGACCGTAAATCACCTACAGAACAATCACTATCCAATTATTAAAGGACTGACCGTAAATCACCTACAGAACAATCACTGTCCAATTATTAAAGGACTGACCATAAATCACCTACAGAACAATCACTATCCAATTATTAAAGAACTGACCGTAAATCAACTACAGAACAATCACTATCCAATTATTAAAGGACTGACCATAAATCACCTACAGAACAATCACTATCCAATTATTAAAGAACTGACCGTAAATCACCTACAGAACAATCACTGACAATTATTAAAGGACTGACCGTAAATCACCTACAGAACAATCACTGTCCAATTATTAAAGGACTGACCGTAAATCACCTACAGAACAATCACTGACAATTATTAAAGGACTGACCGTAAATCACCTACAGAACAATCACTGTCCAATTATTAAAGGACTGACCGTAAATCACCTACAGAACAATCACTGTCCAATTATTAAAGGACTGACCGTAAATCACCTACAGAACAATCACTGTCCAATTATTAAAGGACTGACCGTAAATCACCTACAGAACAATCACTGTCCAATTATTAAAGGACTGACTGTAAATCACCTACAGAACAATCACTGACCAATTATTAAAGGACTGACCGTAAATCACCGACAGAACAATCACTGTCCAATTATTAAAGGACTGACCGTAAATCACCGACAGAACAATCACTGTCCAATTATTAAAGGACTGACCGTAAATCACCTACAGAACAATCACTGTCCAATTATTAAAGGACTGACTGTAAATCACCTACAGAACAATCACTGTCCAATTATTAAAGGACTGACCGTAAATCACCTACAGAACAATCACTATCCAATTATTAAAGGACTGACCGTAAATCACCCACAGAACAATCACTGTCCAATTATTAAAGGACTGACCGTGAATCACCTACAGAACAATAACTATCCAAATGTTAAATGTTCCAAGTTTTAGAAGCTTCAGGCCGGATGGAGGGAGATGTAAAAGGTGTGGGGGAGTTGCATTAATGGTTAAGGAGAATATAACAACTGTACTGCAGGAGGACACCTCAGAGGGGTCGTGCAGCAATGCAATATGGGTGGAGCTCAGGAATAGGAAGGGTGCAATCACGATGTTTGGGGTTTACTACAGGCCTCCCAACAGCCAGCGGGAGGTAGTGGAGCAGATATGCAGACAGAGTTTGGAAAGACGTAAAGATAACAGGGTTGTAGTGGTGGGTGATTTTAACTTCCCCAATATTGACTGGGACTCACTTAGTGCTAGGGGCTTGGATGGGGCAGAATTTGTGAGCAGCATCCAGGAGGGCTTCTTGAAACAGTGTGTCGATAGTCCAACTAGGGATGGGGCCATTCTGGACCTGGTATTGGGGAAAGAGTCCGGCCAGGTGGTCTAAGTTTCAGTGGGGGAGCATTCCAGGAGTAGTGACCATAAGTAGTGATCAGTGATCATAATTCCATAAGTATTAAGGTACTTGTGAATAAGGATAAGAGTAGTCCTCGGGTGAAGGTGCTAAATTAGGGGAAGGCTAATTCCAACAATATTAGGCAGGAACTGAAGAATTTAGATTGGGGGTGGTTGTTTAAGGGTAAATCAACATCTGACATGTGGGAGTCTTTCAAACGTCAGTTGATTAGAATCCAGGGGATATTGTGAGCCTCGTCAAAAAGAAAAAGGAAGCATTTGTAAGGGCTGGAAGGCTCGGAACAGATGAAGCACTTGAGGAATATAAAGACAGTAGGAAGGAACTGAAGCAAGAAGTTAGGAGGGCTAAAAGGGGACATGAAAACTCATTGGCAAACAGGATTAAGGAAAATCCCAAGGCTTTTTATACATATATAAAGAGCAAGAGGGTAACCAGGGAAAGGGTTGGCCCACACAAGGACAGAGAAGGGAATCTATGCGTGGAGCCAGAGCACATTGGCGAGGTGCTAAATGAGTACTTTGCATCAGTTTTCACCAAGGAGAAGGACTTGGTGGATGATGAGTCTAGGGAAGGGAGTGCAGATAGCCACAGTCATCTCATTATCAAAACGGAGGAGGTGTTGGGTGTCTTGCAAAGCATTAAGGTAGATATGTCCCCAGGGCCTGATGGGATCTACCCTAGAATACTGAAGGAGGCAAGGGAAGAAATTGCTGGGGCTTTGACAGAAATCTTTGCATCCTCATTTGCTACAGGTGAGGTCCCAGAGGACTGGAGAATAGCCAATGTTGTTCCTTTGTTTAAGAAGGGTGGCAAGGATAATCCAGGAAAAAATAAGCCGGTGAGCCTTACGTCAGTGGTAGGGAAACTATTAGAGAGGATTCTTCGGGACAGGATTTACTCCCATTTGGAAACAAATGAACTTATTAGCGAGAGGCAGCATGGTTTTGTGAGGGGGAGGTCGTGTCTTACTAATCTGATTGAGTTTTTTGAGGAAGTGACGAAGATGATTGATGAGGGAAGGGTGGTGGATGTTGTCTATATGGACTTTAGTAAAGCCTTTGACAAGGTCCCGCATGGCAGACTGGTGCAAAAGGTGAAGTCACACGGGATCAGAGGTGAGTTGGCAAGATGGATACAGAACTGGCTTGGTCACAGAAGACAGAGGGTAACAGTGGAAGGGTGTTTTTCTGAATGGAGGGATGTGACTAGTGGTGTTCCACAAGATTCACTGCTGGGACCTTTGCTGTTTGTAGTATATATAAATGATTTGGAGGAAAATTTAGCTGGTCTGATTAGTAAGTTTGCGGACGACACAAAGGTTGGCGGAGTTGCGGATAATGATGAGGATTTTCAGAGGATACAGCAGGATATAGATCGGTTGGAGACTTGGGCGGAGAAATGACAGATGGAGTTTAATCAGGACAAATGTGAGGTAATACATTTTGGAAGGTCGAATGCAGGTGGGAGGTATACAGTAAATGACAGAACCCTTAGGAGTATTGACAGGCACAGAGATCTGGGCATACAGGTCTACATGTCACTGAAAGTGGCAACGCAGGTGGATAAGGTAGTCAAAGCGACATACGGCATGCTTGCCTTCATCGGTCGGGGCATAGAGTATAAAAATTGGCAAGTCATGTTGCAGCTGTACAGAACCTTATTGCGTGCAATTCTGGTCGCCACACTACCAGAAGGACGTGGAGGCTTTGGAGAGGGGACAGAGGAAGTTTACCAGGATGTTGCCTGCTCTGGAGGGCATTAGCTATGAGGAGAGGGTGGAAAACTCGGATTGTTTTCACTGGAACGATGGAGGTGGAGGGGCGACATGATAGAGGTTTACAAAGTTATGAGCGGCATGGACAGAGTGGATAGTCAGAAGCGTATTCCCAGAGTGGAAGAATCAGTTACTCGGGGACATAGGTTTAAGGTGCAAGGGGCAAAGTTTATAGGGGATGTGCGAGGCAAGTTTGTTTACACAGAGGGTGCTGAGTGCCTGGGACTTGCTGCCAGGGGAGGTGGTGGAAGCAGATACGATAGCGACATTTAAGAGACATCTTGACAAATATATGAACAGCAGGGAATAGAGGGATATGGGCCCCAGAAGTGCAGAAGGTGTTAGTTTCGGCAGGCATCAAGACCGGCGCAGGCGTAGAGGGCCGAATGGCCTGTTCCTGTGCTGTCCTGTATTTGTTCAATTAAGAAAGTACTGACTGTAAATCATCAACAGAACAATCACCATCTGAAGAACAGGGAACAGTCTATAAAACTCCTGTGAAACCATTTTGAGTTATATATTAAGAGAATGATCATTAATCTACATTGGAGCAGTCTCTGCACCTGTGATGACTGAGCGGTTCTCACCTGGTATGGCACTGAGCCCCACATTGTGAACAGGAAAATCGCAGGCTCAATTCCCAGACTGTGCTGTGTGAGCTGCTTTTATCTGTTGTGATACTCAGCCCCATTTGGTGAACAGGAAGATCCCAGGCTCCAGCTCCAGCCTGTCCTGTGTGAGCTGATTTTTTCTATTGTGATACTGAGGCCCACATAGTGAACAGGAAGGTCCAGGCTCCATCTCCCTCCTGTGTTGTGTAGTACTGAGCTCTATTCTTTATGTGCTTACAAGCTCCATGATCCATCCCATACCTATGCTGAGTTGGCCCCCTGCTCTATTGTATGTTATCAGGGGGTGATCTTACCTCACTGCAGAGTGTATCAAAGGCTGGACTCCTCAATCTCCTGCATCAATACAGCTGCTCATCCAACTTACTGATGCTTCATGTGGGGACAGGAACAGGACATTCTGCTCAGTCAGGAATTCCCAAACTAACTGCAAGACAGAGAGGCAGAAATTAGACCCACACAATGAGAGGTACATAACCAGTGTGATACTGGGTCACACACAGAGCAGGAAATCCCAGGATCCATCCCCAGCCTGTGCTGTACTTCCCCCCACTTGACCCTCTGTTCACGGTGGGTGATTGTACCTCACTGTGGTGTTTATGAAGACTCGATTTATCCATCTCCTGTATCACTGTCAGTGTGTCGTCAATGTCATAGAGTCAGAGTTATACAGCACAGAAACAGGCCCTTCGGCCCATCGTGTCTATGTCGGCCATTAGGCACCTGTCTATTCTAATCCCATTTTCCAGCATTTGGTCGTAGCCTTGTATTCTATGGCGTTTCAAGTGGTCATCTAAATACTTAAATGTGAGTGTTTCTTCCTGTACCACCTTCTGGCAGTTCGTTGCAGATTCCAACCACCCTCTGGGTGTAAACATGTTTTCCTCAAATCCCCTTTAAACCTCCTGCCCCTTACCTTAAATCTATGCCACCTGGTTATTGACCCCTCTGATAAGGGAAAAGATTTCTTCCTGTCTAACCTGTCAGTGTCTCTCATAATTTTGTATACCTCAATCATGCTCCCACACAGTCTTCTGCACACTAAGGTAAACAACCCAAGCCTTTTCAGTCTCTCTTCATAGCTGAAATGCTCCAGCCCAGGCAACCTCCTGGTGAATCTCCTCTGCACCCTCTCCAGTGCCATCACATCCTTCCTGTAGTATAGATTGCATTAGGGAAGGTGCAGATGAGATTCACCACGATGTTGCCTGGCCTGGAGCATTTCAGCTATGTTGACAGACGGGATAAGCTCGGGTTGTTTTCCTTCCAGCAGAGAAGTCTGAGTGGGGATATGATTGAGGAATATGAGGGGCATTGATAGGATAGATAGGAAGAAACATTTTCCCATAGCGGAGGTGTCAATAACCAGGGGATATCGATTTAAGGTTAGGGGCAGGAGATACAGAGGAGATTTGAGGCAAAGTGTTTTCACCCAGAGGGTGGTTGGAATCTGGAACACACTGTCTGAAGAGGTGGTCGAGGCCAGAACACTCAACATTTAAGAAGTATTTAGATGAGCACTTGAAATGCCATAGTATACAAGGCTACAGGCCAAGTGCTGGAAAATGGGATTAGAATAGATAGGTGCTTGATGGCCGACACAGACACAATGGGCCGAAAGTCCTGCTTCTGAGCTGAATAACTCCATCACTCTCTGACATTAATAAGGTAGAATTCATTTTCAACCCATATAACTACAAAATCTGACCACATTTTCTGTGAGAAATGATAATTTTAGGTTGTCGTGGAGCAGTCACTGATCGGTTCATTGGACACCTGATTTACAAACAAAGGATTCCTGCTCTGAGACTCTCACCTTACAACATCCTATTACTGACAGTCAGATAAACACAACAGTATCAATAGAACACGGTATATTAAAATAGAAATATGAAGAAGGGACAGACAGAACAAAAAAATAATGCAATCCCTGTCACTTCAAACATCAAACTGTCTGACTGGACAACCCTGAGACATTGGTGACACTGAGACAGGTAAACTGACCTGTTTAACTGCATGGGTTAGGGTCAATAATGAAAATTCAATTCACTGCAGTGGGAAACAAGTTTCTGCTTCTCAGAAAAACCTGCTTTTTAAAGATAATGTCTCAGAAAATAGAACTTAATCCAACCTCATTCTTTATTATGCTGAATAGTGGATAATAATTTATATCTGAGTTAGTGACTGCAGGGAGAGCCCTTTTTACTGGAACAGTGTCAGCTCAGTGTCAGGTACACAGATACAGAAATAGATTCTCATCGGTGTACCTGTGGCTCAAAGAGATTCCACAAATCACAGAAATGGAAATCACATCACCACAAATAAGGCACTGTCCTCAGAGTAACTCGAGAGAATTCTCCATCATAGGTATCACCTCACATTTCTCTGTATGAAATGTCATCTGTCACGTGTCTGTTCCTCCCACCAGCCTGTCTATATCCTCCTGAAGACTCTCACTATCCTCTTCACAGTTCACAATATTTCCAAGTTTTGTGTCATGTGTGAATATTAACAATATGTCCTGCCTGGATCATTAATAACTGATCCTAACATCAGTCCCTGGGGAACTGCACTATATATCTTCCTCCAGTCTAAATAATAACAGTTCATCACAACACTCTGTTTCCTCTCACTCAGCCCATTTCCTATCCTTTCTGTATCTCTCCTTTTTATTCCATGGGCTGCAGTTTTGCTGGTAATTCTATTACATGTCACTGAACCAAACACCTTTTGGGAATCCAGATACACCACATCAAACACATTCCCCTCAATAACCCTTCCTGAAACGTACAGCTCGAGCTTATCCAGCTGACCACACTTCATGTAAATGTGTTCAAAGACACAAGATGTACGGGAAATCTATACAGAGCGCAGAACGATCCCAGGCTCCATCCCCAGCCTCTGCTGAGTGAGCACAGGAAGATCCCAGGCTCCATCTCCAGACTGTGCTGTGAACTATTCTGAGAAAGTGTGGCACTGAATACCAGACACAGAGCACAGGAAGATCCCGGGCTCCATCCCCAGCCTGACCTAAGTGAGCTGCTCTCACATAATGTGGTACTGATCCCCATTCTTAGAGCACAGAAAGATCCCAGGCCCCATTCCTGGCCTCTGCTGAGCTAACACCTTGTTGTAACAGTTGTTATCAGTGTATGATCGTCCCTCACTGTGGAGTGGATGGAAGGCTGGAGTTCTCCATCTCCTGCATCACCACCAGCAGCTCATCCAACTTGAGTGTGTGTGATGTGGGGAAAGGATCAGGACATTGTGATCAGTCAGGAACTCCCAGACCCACTGCAAGAGAGAGAGTGGCAGCAATTAGAATCACACAATGAGGGTTAACCACATGGTATGGTACTGAGCCCAATACAGAGGACAGGGAGATCCCAGACTCCATCCACAGCCTCTGATGAGTGAGCTGTTCTCAACCAGTCTGGCACTGAGCCCCACCCAACGAGCACAGGAAGATCCCAAGCTCCATCCCCAGCCTGTGCTGTGTTTCTCCCTACTCTACCCTCTGTTCACGGTGGGTGATTTTACCTCACTGTGGTGTGGAGGAAGACTCAATTTATCCTTCTCAAGTATCAACGTCAGTGTGTCTTCAATGTCATAGAGTGAGAGTTATACAGCACAGAAACAGGCCCTTCGGCCCATCATGTCTGTGCTGCCCAACAGCACCTTTCTATTCCAATCCCATTTTTCCAGCACATGGCCTGTAGCCTTGTATACTATGGCGTTTCAAGTGCTCATCTAAATATTTAAATGTTGTCAGGGTTCCTGCCTCTCCTACCCCTTCAGGCAGTGTATTCCAGATTCCAACCACCCTCTGGGAGAAAAATATATTCCTCAAACCCCCTTTAAACCTCTGGCCCCTTACCTTAAATCTATGACCCCTGGTTATTGAACCCTCGGAGAAGGGAAAAAGTTTCTGTCTATCTAACCTATCAAAGCCCCTCCTAATTTGGTTTTCCTCAATCATGTCCACTCTCAGAGTTTTCTGCTTCACGGAAAACATCCCAGCCTTTTCAGTCTCTCTTCATCGCTGAAATGTTCCAGCGACGCTAAATCCTGGTGAATCTCCTCTGACCTTCTGCACTTTCTAGGGTCCTACCATCCATTGTATATTCTCTTGCCTTGTTAGTCCTCCCAAAACGCATTACCTCACACTTCTCAAGATTAAATTACATTTCCCACTGCTCCGCCCATCTTACCAGCCCATCTACATAGTCCTTTAATCTAAGGCTTTCCTCCTCACTATTGACGACACCACTAATTTTCGTGTCATCTGCGAACTTACTGATGATACCTCATACAATCACGTCCAAAATATTAATGTGCACTACAAACAGCAAGGGTCCCAGCACCGATCCATGTGGTACACCACTGGTAACAGGCTTCCAATCACACAAACAACCCTCGCCCATTACCCTCTGCCTCCTGCCACAAAGCCATTTTTGGATTCAATTTGCCAAATTGCCCTGGATCCCATGGGCTCTTACCATCTTAACCAACCTCCCATGTGGGACCTTATCAAAAGCCTTACTGAAGTCCATGTAGACTACATCAACTGCTTTAACCTCATCTGCACATCTGGTCACCTCCTCGAAAAATTCATATCAAGTTAGTCAGACACGATCTCCCCCTGACAAATCCATAGTGACTATCCCTGATTAATCCCTGCCTCTCCTCGTGGAGATTAATCCTGTCCCTCAGATTTTTTTCCAATCGTTCCCCAACCACTGATGTTAGACTCACTAACCTGTATTTACCTAGTTTATCCCTGCCACCCTTCTTAAATAATGGTACCACATTCGCTGCCCTCTAGTCGTCTGGTACCTCTCCTGTGGCCAAAGAGGGTTTGCAAATTTGTGTCCGAGGCCCTGCAATCTCCTCCCTTGCCTCCGATAATGGCCTGGGATACATTTCATCTGAGCCTGGGGATTTATCCACTTTTAAGCCCGCTAAAACAGCGAATACTTACTTCCTTTCAATGCTAATATGTTCAAGTATATGACAATCCCACTCCCTAATCTCTACACCGACATCATTCTTCTCCAAAGTGAACACAGATGAAAAGTAATAATTTAAAACCTCACCCATGTCCTCCGGTTCCACAAACAGATTGCCACTTTGGTTCCCTCATGGGATCTAATATTTTCCTGGTTATCTTCTTGCCCTTGACATACTGATAAAACATCTTAGGATTTTCCTTTATCTTGCCTGCTAGTGTTTTTTCATGTCCCTTCCCCACTCTCCGAATTACTTTTTTGAAGTACCCTCCAGCACTTTCTATACTCCTCTACTGCCTCTGCTGTTATCAGCGCTCTGAATCTGCCTTAAGCCTCCTATTTTTTCCTGATCTAATCCTCTATATCCCTTAACATTCAGGGTTCCCTGGGCCTGTTAGTCCTACCCTTCACCTTAACAGGTACATGTTGACTCTAAACTCTCACTATTTCCTCTTTGAAAGACTCCCACTGATCTGATGTCAACTTTCATAGAACAGTACAGCACAGTACAGGCCCTTTGGCCCACAATGTTGTGGCAAACCTTTAACCTACACTAAGATCAAACTAACTACCGACCCTTCATTCTACTATCATCCATGCACCGATCCAAGAGTCGCTTAAATGTCCCTAATGTATCTGCTTCTACTACCACCGCTGGCAGCACATTCCACACACCCACCAATCTCTGTGTAAAGAACCTACCTCTGACATCTCCCCGAAACCTTCCTCCAATCATCTTAAAATTATGCCCCCTGGTGATAGCCTTTTCCACCCTGGGAAAAAGTCTCTGGCTATCCACTCTATCTATGCCTCTCATCATCTTGTACCCCTCTATCAAGTCACCTCTCATCCTTCTTCGCTCCAATGAGAAAAGCCCTAGCTCCCTCAATCTTTCTTCATAAGACATGCCCTCCAGTCCAGGCAGCATCCTGTAAATCTCCTCTTCACCCTCTCTAAAGCTTCCATATCCTTCAGATAATGAGGCGACCAGAACTGAACACAATATTCCAAGTGTGGTCGAACCAGGGCCTTATAGAGCTGCAGCATAACCTCCCAGCTCTTAAACTCAATCCCCCTGTTAATGAAAGCCAACACACCATACGCCTTCTTAACAACCCTATCAACTTGGGTGGCAAATTTGAGCGATCTATGGACATGGACCCCAAGATCCCTCTGTTCCTCCACACTACCAAGAATCCTGTCTTTAAGTCTGTATTCCGCATTCAAATTCGACCTTCCAAAATGAATCACTTCACACTTTTCCAGGTTGAACTCCATCTGCCACTTCTCAGCCCAGCTCTGCATCCTGCCAATGTCCCGTTGCAACCTACAACAGCCTTCCACACTATCCACAACTCCAGCAACCTTCGTGTCATCGGCAAACCTGCTAACCCAGCCTTCCACTTCCTCATCCAAGTCATTTATAAAAATCACAAAGAGCAGAGGTCCCAGAACAGATCCTTGTGGAACACCACTGGTCACTGAGCTCCATGCTGAATACTTTCCATCTACTACCACCCTCTGACTTCTATGGGCCAGCCAATTCTGTATCCAGAAAGCCAACCTTCCCTGTATCCCATGCCTCCTCACTTTCTGAATGAGCCTACCATGGGGAACCTTATCAAACACCTTGCTAAAATCCATATACACCACATCCACTGCTCTTCCTTCATCAATGTGTTTTGTCACATCTTCAAAGAATTCAATAAGGCTTGTGAGGCATGACCTGCCCCTCAAAAAGCCATGCTGACTGTCTCTAATCAAACCATGCTTTTCCAAATAATCATAAATCCTGTCTCTCAGAATCCTCTCCAATAATTTGCCCACTACCGATGTAAGACTGACAGGTCTATAATTCCCAGGGTTATCCCTATTCCCTTTCTTGAACAAGGGAACAACATTTGCCACCCTCCAATCATCCAGTACGACTCCAGTGGACAGTGAAGACGCAAAGATCATCGCCAAAGGAGCAGCAATCTCTTCCCTCGCTTCCCGTAATAACCTTGGGTATATCCCGTCTGGCCCCGGGGACTTATCTGTCCTCATATCATTCAAAATTTCCAGTACATCCTCCCTCTTAACCTCAACCTGTTTGAGCATATCAGCCTGTTCCACGCTGTCCTCACAAACGACCAGGTCCCTCTCACTAGTGAATACTGAAGCAAAGTATTCATTTAGGACCTCCCCTACCTCCTCCGACTCCAGGCACAAGTTCCCTCCACAATCCCTGATCGGCCCTACCCTCACTCTGGCCATCCTCTTGTTCCTCACATAAGTGTAGAACGCCTTGGGATTTTCCTTAATCCTACCCGCCAAGAGTTTTTCATGTCCCCTTCTAGCTCTCCTAAGTCCATTCTTCAGTTCCTTCCTGGCTACCTTGTAACCCTCTAGAGCCCTGTCTGATCCTTGCTTCCTCAACCTTAAGTAAGCTTCCTTCTTCCTCCTGACTAGCTGTTCCACTTCTCTTATCATCCAAGGTTCCTTCACCCTACCATCCCTTCCCTGCCTCATCGGGACAAACCTATCCAGCAGTCGCAGCAAGTGCTCCCTAAACAACCTCCACATTTCTGTCGTGCATTTCCCTGAGAACATCTGTTCCCAGTTTAAGCTCCCCAGTTCCTGCCTAATAGCATTGTAATTCCCCCTCCCCCAATTAAATATTTTCCCATCTCGTCTGCTCCTCTCCCTCTCCAAGACTATTGTAAAGGTCAGGGAGTTGTGATCACTATCACCGAAATGCTCTCCCACCGAGAGATCTGCCACCTGGTCTGGTTCGTTGCCAAGCACCAAATCCAACATAGTCTCCCCTCTAGTCGGCCTATCTACATATTGAGTCAGGAAACCTTCCTGGACACACTGACAAAAACTGCTCCATCCAAACTATTTGCACTAAGGAGGTTCCAATCAATATTAGGGAAGTTGAAGTCACCCATGACAACAACCCTGTTACTTCTGCACCTTTCCAAAATCTGCCTCCCAATCTGTTCCTCCATGTCTCTGTTGCTATTGGGGGGTCTATAGAAAACTCCCAATAAAGTGACTGCTCCTTTCCTGTTTCTGACTTCCACCCATACTGACTCAGTAGTCAAACCCTCCTCGACGACCTCCCTTTCTGCAGCTGTGATACTATCCCTGATTAGCAATGCCACTCCCCCACCTCTTTTACCTCCCTCCCTATTGCTTTTGAAACATCTAAACCCCGGAACATCCAACATCCATTCCTGCCCCTGTGATATCCACGTCTCTGCAATGGCCACAACATCGTAGCTCCAAGTACTGATCCTTTCTCTAAGTTCATCACCCTTATTCCTGACACTTTCTGCGTTAAAATAGACACACTTCAACCCATCATACTGGCTGCAACTTTGCCCTGTCAACTGTCTAACCTTGCTCACAGACACTCTGCACTCGGTCTCTGCCTGTTCAAACAGCTACCCCATCCACTGATCCGTAGCTCCGGTTCCCATCCCCCTGCAAGACAAGTTCAAACCCTCCCGAACAGCTCTCGCAAACCTCCTGCCCAGGATATTGGTGCCCCTCCAGTTCAGATGCAACCCGTCCTTTTTGTACAGGTCCCACCCTCCCCAGAAGATATCCCAATGTCCTACATATCTGAATCCCTCCCTCCTGCAACAGTTCTGTAGCCACGTGCTCAGCTGCCAATTGAATCCAAGCCTCTATTAATACCAGCTGGAGTGGTACTGAGTCCCACTCACACACCAGGAAAGAGCCAATTCAATCCAGGCCTCTATTAATACCAGCTGGAGTGGTACTGAGTCCCACTCACACACCAGAAAGAGCCAATTCAATCCAGGCCTCTATTAATACCAGCTGGAGTGGTACTGAGCCCCACTCACACACCAGGAGAGTGTCAATTCAATCTAGGCCTCTATTAACACCAGCTGGAGTGGTACTGAGCCCCACTCACACTCCAGGAAAGAGCCAATTCAATCCAGGCCTCTATTCATACCAGCTGGAGTGGTACTGAGTCCCACTCACACACCAGAAAGAGCCAATTCAATCCAGGCCTCTATCAATACCAGCTGGAGTGGCACTGAGCCCCACCCACACACCAGGAAAGGGTCAATTTAAACCAAATTTCTATTAATATCAGCTGGAGTGGTACTGATCCCCACTCACACACCAGGAAAGTGCCAATTCAATCCAGGCCTCTATTAATACCAGCTGGAGTGGTACTGAGTCCCACTCACGCTCCAGGAAAAGGGTAATTCAATCCTGGTCTCTATTAATACCAGCTGGAGTGGTACTGAGTCCCACTCACACACCTGGAAAGAGCAAAATCAATCCAGGCCAATTTAATTCCAGCTGGAGTGGTACTGAGTCCCACTCACACACCAGGAAAGACCCAATTCAATCAAGACCTCTATTCATACCAGCTGGAGTGGCACTGAGCCCCACTCGCACACCAGGAAAGAGCCAATTCAATCCAGTCCTCTATTAATACCAGCTGGAGTGGTACTGAGCCCCACTCTCACACTAGGAAAGAGCCAATTCAATCCAGGCCTCTATTAATACCAGCTGGAGTGGTACTGAGCCCCACTCGCACACCAGGAAAGAGCCAATTAAATCCAGGCCTCTATTAATACCAGCTGGAGTGGTTGTAAGTCCCACTCACACACCAGGAAAGAGGCAATTCAATCCAGGCCTTTATTAATACCAGCTGGAGTGGTACTGAGCCCCACGCACACACCAGGAAAGAGGCAATTCAATCCAGGCCTCTATTAATACCAGCTGGAGTGGTTCTGAGTCCCACTCAAACACCAGGAAAGAGGCAATTCAATCCAGGCCTCTATTAATACCAGCTGGAGTGGTACTGAGCCCCACTCACACACCAGGAAAGAGCCAATTCAATCAAGACCTCTATTAATACCAGCTGGAGTGATACTGAGTCCCACTCACACACCAGGAAAGAGGCAATTCAATCCAGGCCTCTATTAATACCAGCTGGAGTGATACTGAGTCCCACACAGACACCAGGAAAGAGGCAATTCAATCCAGGCCTCTATTAATACCAGCTGGAGTGATACTGAGTCCCACTCACACACTGGAAGAGAGGCAATTCAATCCAGGTTTCTATTAATACCAGCTGGAGTGGTACTGAGTCCCACTCACACACCAGGAAAGTTTAAATTCTATCGAGGCCTCTCTTAATACCTGCAGAAGTGGTACTGAGCCCCACTCACACACCAGGAAAGAGCCAATTCAATCAAGACCTCTATTAACACCAGCTGGAGTGGTTCTGAGTCCCACTCACACAGCAGGAAAGAGACAAATCAATACAGACCTCTATCAATACCAGCTGGAGTGGTACTGAGTCCCACTCACACACCAGGAAAGAGCCAATTCAATCCAGGTCTCTATTAATACCAGCAGGAGTGGTACTGAGCCCTACTCACACACCAGGAAAGAGCCAATTCAATCAAGACCTCTATTAATACCAGCTGGAGTGGTACTGAGCCCCACTCACACACCAGGAAAGAGTCAATTCAATCCAGGCCTCTATCAATACCAGCTGGAGTGGTACTAAGACTCACTCACACACCAGGGAAGAGCCAATTCAAACCAGGCCTCTATTAATACCAGCTGGAGTGGTACCGAGTCCCACTCACACACCAGGAAAGAGGCAATTCAATCCAGGCCTCTATTAATACCAGCTGGAGTGGTACTGAGCCCCACTCACACACCAGGAAAGAGTCAATTCAATCCAGGCCTCTATCAATACCAGCTGGAGTGGTACTAAGACTCACTCACACACCAGGAAAGAGGCAATTCAAACCAGGCCTCTATTAATACCAGCTGGAGTGGTACTGAGCCCCACTCACACATCAGGAAAGGGTCAATTTAAACCAGGCCTCTATTAATACCAGCTGCAGTGGTACTGAGCCCCACCCACACACCAGGAAAGAGCATATTCAATCCAGGTCTCTATTAATACCAGCTGGAGTGCTACTGAGCCCCACTCAAACACCAGGAAAGAGGCAATTCAATCCAGGCCTCTATTAATACCAGCTGGAGTGGTTCTGAGTCCCACTCAAACACCAGGAAAGAGGCAATTCAATCCAAGCCTCTATTAATACCAGCTGGAGTGGTTCTGAGTCCCACTCAAACACCAGGAAAGAGGCAATTCAATCCAAGCCTCTATTAATACCAGCTGGAGTGGTTCTGAGTCCCACTCAAACACCAGGAAAGAGGCAATTCAATCCAGGCCTCTATTAATACCAGCTGGAGTGGTACTGAGCCCCACTCACACACCAGGAAAGAGCCAATTCAATCCAGGCCTCTATTAATACCAGCTGGAGTGGTACTGAGCCCCATTCACACACCAGGAAAGAGGCAATTCAATCCAAGCCTCTATTAATACCAGCTGGAGTGGTTCTGAGTCCCACTCAAACACCAGGAAAGAGGCAATTCAATCCAAGCCTCTATTAATACCAGCTGGAGTGGTTCTGAGTCCCACTCAAACACCAGGAAAGAGGCAATTCAATCCAGGCCTCTATTAATACCAGCTGGAGTGGTACTGAGCCCCACTCACACACCAGGAAAGAGCCAATTCAATCCAGGCCTCTATTAATACCAGCTGGAGTGGTACTGAGCCCCACTCACACACCAGGAAAGAGGCAATTCAATCCAAGCCTCTATTAATACCAGCTGGAGTGGTACTGAGCCCCACTCACACACCAGGAAAGAGCCAATTCAATCCAGGCCTCTATTAATACCAGTTGGAGTTGCACTGAGTCCCACTCACACACCAGGAAAGAGTCAATTTAAACCAGACCTCTATTAATACCAGTTGGAGTGGTTCTGAGTCCCACTCACACAGCAGGAAAGAGCCGATTCAATCCAGGCCTCTATTAATACCAGCTGGAGTCAGACTGAGCCCCATGCACACACCAGGAAAGAGGCAATTCAAACTAGGCCTCTATTAATACCAGCTGGAGTGGTGCTGAGCCCCACTCACACACCAGGAAAGACCCAATTCAATCCAGTCCTCTATTAATACCAGCTGGAGTGGTACTGAGCCCCACTCTCACACCAGGAAAGAGCCAATTCAATACAGATCTCTATTAATACCATCTGGAGTGGTACTGAGCCCCACTCACACACCAGGAAAGAGCCAATTAAATCCAGGCCTCTATTAATACCAGCTGGAGTGGTTGTGAGTCCCACTCACACACCAGGAAAGAGGCAATTCAATCCAGGCCTTTATTAATACCAGCTGGAGTGGTACTGAGCCCCACGCACACACCAGGAAAGAGGCAATTCAATCCAGGCCTCTATTAATACCAGCTGGAGTGGTACTGAGTCAAACTGAAACACCAGGAAAGAGGCAATTCAATCCAGGCCTCTATTAATACCAGCTGGAGTGGTTCTGAGTCCCACTCAAACACCAGGAAAGAGGCAATTCAATCCAGGCCTCTATTAATACCAGCTGGAGTGGTACTGAGCCCCACTCACACACCAGGAAAGAGCCAATTCAATCCAGGCCTCTATTAATACCAGCTGGAGTGGTTCTGAGTCCCAAACAAACACCAGGAAAGAGGCAATTCAATCCAGGCCTCTATTAATACCAGCTGGAGTGGTACTGAGTCCCACACTCACACCAGGTAGAACCAATTCAATCCAGGCCTCTATTAATACCAGCTGGATTGGGTCTGAGTCAAACTGAAACACCAGGAAAGAGGCAATTCAATCCAGGCCTCTATTAATACCTGCAGAAGTGGTCCTGAGTCCCTTTGACACAGGAGGAAAGAGACAATTTATTTCTGAACACTATCAATACCAGTTGGAGTTGCACTGAGTCCCACTCACACATCAGGAAAGAGTCAATTTAAACCAGACCTCTATTAATACCAGCTGGAGTGGTACTGAGTCCCACTCACACAGCAGGAAAGAGTCAATTTAAACCAGACCTCTATCAATACCAGCTGGAGTGGTACTGAGTCCCACTCACACAGCAGGAAAGAGTCAATTTAAACCAGACCTCTATTAATACCAGCTGGAGTGGTACTGAGTCCCACTCACACAGCAGGAAAGAGTCAATTTAAACCAGACCTCTATTAATACCAGCTGGAGTGGTACTGAGTCCAACTCACACACCAGGAAAGAGTCAATTCAATCCAGGTCTCTATTAATACCAGCTGGAGTGCTACTGAGCCCCACTCAAACACCAGGAAAGAGGCAATTCAATCCAGGCCTCTATTAATACCAGCTGGAGTGGTTCTGAGTCCCACTCAAACACCAGGAAAGAGGCAATTCAATCCAAGCCTCTATTAATACCAGCTGGAGTGGTTCTGAGTCCCACTCAAACACCAGGAAAGAGGCAATTCAATCCAAGCCTCTATTAATACCAGCTGGAGTGGTTCTGAGTCCCACTCAAACACCAGGAAAGAGGCAATTCAATCCAGGCCTCTATTAATACCAGCTGGAGTGGTACTGAGCCCCACTCACACACCAGGAAAGAGCCAATTCAATCCAGGCCTCTATTAATACCAGCTGGAGTGGTACTGAGCCCCATTCACACACCAGGAAAGAGGCAATTCAATCCAAGCCTCTATTAATACCAGCTGGAGTGGTTCTGAGTCCCACTCAAACACCAGGAAAGAGGCAATTCAATCCAAGCCTCTATTAATACCAGCTGGAGTGGTTCTGAGTCCCACTCAAACACCAGGAAAGAGGCAATTCAATCCAGGCCTCTATTAATACCAGCTGGAGTGGTACTGAGCCCCACTCACACACCAGGAAAGAGCCAATTCAATCCAGGCCTCTATTAATACCAGCTGGAGTGGTACTGAGCCCCACTCACACACCAGGAAAGAGGCAATTCAATCCAAGCCTCTATTAATACCAGCTGGAGTGGTACTGAGCCCCACTCACACACCAGGAAAGAGCCAATTCAATCCAGGCCTCTATTAATACCAGTTGGAGTTGCACTGAGTCCCACTCACACACCAGGAAAGAGTCAATTTAAACCAGACCTCTATTAATACCAGTTGGAGTGGTTCTGAGTCCCACTCACACAGCAGGAAAGAGCCGATTCAATCCAGGCCTCTATTAATACCAGCTGGAGTCAGACTGAGCCCCATGCACACACCAGGAAAGAGGCAATTCAAACTAGGCCTCTATTAATACCAGCTGGAGTGGTGCTGAGCCCCACTCACACACCAGGAAAGACCCAATTCAATCCAGTCCTCTATTAATACCAGCTGGAGTGGTACTGAGCCCCACTCTCACACCAGGAAAGAGCCAATTCAATACAGATCTCTATTAATACCATCTGGAGTGGTACTGAGCCCCACTCACACACCAGGAAAGAGCCAATTAAATCCAGGCCTCTATTAATACCAGCTGGAGTGGTTGTGAGTCCCACTCACACACCAGGAAAGAGGCAATTCAATCCAGGCCTTTATTAATACCAGCTGGAGTGGTACTGAGCCCCACGCACACACCAGGAAAGAGGCAATTCAATCCAGGCCTCTATTAATACCAGCTGGAGTGGTACTGAGTCAAACTGAAACACCAGGAAAGAGGCAATTCAATCCAGGCCTCTATTAATACCAGCTGGAGTGGTTCTGAGTCCCACTCAAACACCAGGAAAGAGGCAATTCAATCCAGGCCTCTATTAATACCAGCTGGAGTGGTACTGAGCCCCACTCACACACCAGGAAAGAGCCAATTCAATCCAGGCCTCTATTAATACCAGCTGGAGTGGTTCTGAGTCCCAAACAAACACCAGGAAAGAGGCAATTCAATCCAGGCCTCTATTAATACCAGCTGGAGTGGTACTGAGTCCCACACTCACACCAGGTAGAACCAATTCAATCCAGGCCTCTATTAATACCAGCTGGATTGGGTCTGAGTCAAACTGAAACACCAGGAAAGAGGCAATTCAATCCAGGCCTCTATTAATACCTGCAGAAGTGGTCCTGAGTCCCTTTGACACAGGAGGAAAGAGACAATTTATTTCTGAACACTATCAATACCAGTTGGAGTTGCACTGAGTCCCACTCACACATCAGGAAAGAGTCAATTTAAACCAGACCTCTATTAATACCAGCTGGAGTGGTACTGAGTCCCACTCACACAGCAGGAAAGAGTCAATTTAAACCAGACCTCTATCAATACCAGCTGGAGTGGTACTGAGTCCCACTCACACAGCAGGAAAGAGTCAATTTAAACCAGACCTCTATTAATACCAGCTGGAGTGGTACTGAGTCCCACTCACACAGCAGGAAAGAGTCAATTTAAACCAGACCTCTATTAATACCAGCTGGAGTGGTACTGAGTCCAACTCACACACCAGGAAAGAGTCAATTCAATCCAGGCGTCTATTAATACATGCTGGAGAGGTACTGAGTCCCACTCACACACCAGGAAGGAGCCAAATCAATCCGGACCTCTATTAATACCAGCTGGATTGGGTCTGAGTCAAACTGAAACAGCAGGAAGGAGCCAATTCTATCCAGGCCTCTAATAATAACAGCTGGAGTGGTACTGAGTCCCACTCACACACCAGGAAAGAGCCAATTCAATCCAGGCCTCAATTAATACCAGCTGGAGTGACACTGAGCCCCACTCACACACCAGGAAAGAGCCAAATCAATCCAGACCTCTATTAATACCAGCTGGAGTGGTACTGAGTCCCACTCACACACCAGGAAAGAGCCAATTCAATCCAGGCCTCAATTAATACCAGCTGGAGTGACACTGAGCCCCACTCACACACCAGGAAAGAGCCAAATCAATCCAGACCTCTATTAATACCAGCTGGAGTGGTACTGAGCCCCTCTCACACACCCATAAAGAGCCAATTCAATCAAGGCCTCTATTAATACCTGCTGGAGTGGAATTAATTCCCACTCACACACCATGAAAGATGGTGAGGGAGGGTCTGGTAGAGGGGAATGAAGAAGGAGGGAGGGTGTGGTGGAGGGGAATGAAGAGTGGGGGGGAGGGGGTGGTGGAGGGGAATGAAGAGGGTTGAGGGAGTGGGAGGTGGAGGGGAATGAAGAGGGGGAGGTGGATGGGAATGAAGAGGGGAGGGAGGGGTAGGTGGAGGTGAATGAAGAGGGGGATGGAGGAGACGGGGGACGTGAATGAAGAGGGGGAGGGAGGAGACGGGGAGGGGAATGAAGTGGGGGAAGGAGGGGGAGGTGGTGAAGAATGAAGTGGGGGAGGGAGGGGTAGGTGGAGGGCAATGAAGAGGGGGCGGGAGGGGTAGGTGGAGGTGATTGAAGAGGGGTAGGGAGGAATAGGGGGAGTGAGGGGGAGGGAGGGGAAGGGAGGGGGAGGTGGTGAAGAATGAAGTGGCGGATGGAGGGGACGGTGGAGGGGAATGAAGAGGGGGAGGGAGGGGTTGGTGGAGGGCAATGACGAGGGGGAGGGAGGGGAGGTGGAGGGGAATGAAGAGGGGGAGGAAGGGGGAGGTGGATGGGAAATAAGAGGGGATGGAGGGGGAGGTGGTGGGGAATGAAGTGGGTGAGGGAGGGGGAGGTGGATGGGAATGAAGAGGGGGAGGGAGGGGGTGGTGGAGTGGAATAAAGAGGGGGAAAGAGGGGGAGGTGGAGTGGAATGAACAGTGGGAGGGCAGAGGAGGGGAATGAAGAGGGGGAGGGAGGTGGTGGTGGCTGGGAATGAAGAGGGGGCGGGAGGGGGATTGAAGAGGGGGAGGAAGGGGGAGGGGAGGGGAATGAAGAGAGGGAGGGATGGGGAGGGGGAGGCGAATGAGGAGGGGGAAGGAAAGGATGGTGGATGGGCATGAAGAGGGGGAGGGAGGCGTTGGTGGAGTGGAATGAAGAGGGGAGGGAGGGGTTGGTGGAGGGGAATGAAGAGGGGGAGGGAGGGGTAGGTGGAGGTGAATGAAGAGGGGGAGGGAGGAGGAGGGGGAGGGGAATGAAAAGGGGGAGGGAGGGGGAAAGGAATGAAGAGGGGGATGGTGGGGGAGGGGAATGAAGAGGGCGAGGGAGGGGGAGGTGGATGGCAATGAAAAGGGTGAGGGTGGGGGTGTTGGAGGGGAATGAAGAGGTGGAGGGAGGGGGAGGTGGAGTGGAATAAAGAGGGGAAGGGAGGAGGAGGGGGAGGGGAATGAAGAGGGGAGGGAGGAGGAGGGGAATGAAGAGGGGGAGGGAGGGGGTGGTGGATGGGAATGAAGAGGGGGAGGGAGGGGGTCGGAGGGGTAGGTGGTGAAGTATGAAGTGACGGATGGAGGGGATGGTGGAGCGGAATGAAGAGGGGGAGGGAGGGGTTGGTGGAGGGCAATGACGAGGGGGAGGGTGGGGGTGGTCGAGGGGGAGGGAGGGGGAGGTGGTTGGGAATGAAAAGGGGGAGGGTGGGGGTGTTGGAGGGGAATGAAGAGGGGGAGGCAGGGGGAGGTGGATGGGAATAGAAGGGGAGGGAGGGGGAGGGAGGGGGAGGTCTAGTGGAATGAAGAGTGTGAGGGAAGGGGAGGGGAATGAAGAGGGGGAGGGAGGGGGATGGGGAGGGGAATGAAGAGTGGGAGGGAGGGGCGGGGGAGGGAGGGGCGGGGAATGAAGAGGGGGAGGGAGGGGGAGGCGAATGAAGAGGGGGAGGAAGCGGGATGGGGAGGGGAATGAAGAGTGGGAGGGAGGGGCGGGGGAGGGAGGGGCGGGGAATGAAGAGGGGGAGGGAGGGGGAGGCGAATGAAGAGGGGGAGGGAAAGGGTGGTGGTTGGGAATTAAGAGGGGGAGGGAGGGGGTGTTGGAGTGGAATGAAGAGGAGGAGGGAGGGGTTGGTGGAGGGGAATGAAGAGGCGGAGGGATGGGGTGGTGGAGTGGAATGAAGAGGAGGAGGGAGGGGTTGGTGGAGGGGAATGAAGAGGCGGAGGGAGGGGGTGGTGGAGTGGAATGAAGAGGGGGAGGGAGGGGTAGGTGGAGGTGAATGAAGAGGGGTGGGAGGAGGAGGGGGAGAGGAATGAAAAGGGGGAGAGAGGCGGAGGGGAATAAAGAGGGGGAGGGAGGGGGATGTCGTGAAGAATGAAGTGGGGGAGGGAGGGGATGGTGGAGGGGAATGAAGAGGGGGAGGGAGGGGTTGGTGGAGGGCAATGAAGAAGGTGTGGTACGGGGAGGGGGAGGGGAATGAGGAGTGGGAGGGAGGGGGTGGTGGAGTGGAATCAAGAGGGGGAGGGTGCGGTAGGTGGAGGTGAATGAAGAGGGGGAGGGAGGAGGAAGGGGAGGGGAATGAAGTGGGGGAGGCGAATGAAGAGGGGGAGGGAAAGGGTGGTGGATGGGAATGAAGAGGGGGAGGGAGGGGGTGTTGGAGTGGAATGAAGAGGGGGAGGGAGGGGTTGGTGGAGGGGAATGAAGAGGCGGATGGAGGGGGTGGTGGAGTGGAATGAAGAGGGGGAGGGAGGTGTAGGTGGAGGTGAATGAAGAGGGGTGGGAGGTGGAGGGGGAGGGGAATGAAGAGGGGGAGGGAGGGGGAGGTGGTGAAGAATGAAGTGGGGGAGGGAGGGGATGATGGAGGGGAATGAAAAGGGGGAGGGAGGGGTTGGTGGAGGGCAATGAAGAGGGGGTGGTTCGGGGAGGGGGAGGGGGTGGTGGAGTGGAATGAAGAGGGGGAGGGAGCGGTAGGTGGAGGTGAATGAAGAGGGGGAGGGTGGAGGAGGGGGAGGGGAATGAAGAGGGGGAGGGGAATGAAGAGGGGGAGGGGAATGAAGAGGGGGAGGGTGGGGGTGGTGGATGGGAATGAAGAGGGGGAGGTGGAGGGGAATGAAAAGGGGTAGGGAGGGGTGGTGGAGGAGAATGAAGATGCGGAGGGAGGGGTGGTGGAGTGGAATGAAGAGGGGGAGGGAGGGGGAGGTGGATGGGAATGAAGAGGGGTGGGAGGGGTAGGTGGAGGTGAATGAAGAGGGGTAGGGAGGAGGCGGGGGAGGGGAATGAAGAGGGGGAGGGAGCGGGTGGTGGAGTGGAATGAAGAGGGGGACGGAGGGGTAGGTGGTGAAGAATGAAGTGGGGGAGGGAGGGGATGGTGGAGGAGAATGAAGAGGGGTAGGGAGGGGAAGGTGGAGGGCAATGAAGCGGGTGGGCTCTGGGGAGGGTGAGGGAGGGGGTGGTGGAGTGGAATGAAGAGGGGGAGGGAGGGGTAGGTGGAGGTGAATGAAGAGTGGGAGGGAGGAGGAGGGGGAGGGGAATGAAGATGGGGCGGGAGGTGTAGGTGGAGGTGAATGAAGAGGGGGAGGGAGGGGTAGGTGGAAGTGAATGAAGAGTGGGAGGGAGGAGGAGGGGGAGGGGGATGAAGATGGGGAGGGAGGGGTAGGTGGAGGTGAATGAAGAAGGGGAGGGAGGGGGTGGTGGATGGGAATGAAGAGGGGGAGGGAGGGGGTGTTGGAGTGGAATGAAGAGGGGGAGGGAGCTGTAGGTGGAGGTGAATGAGGAGGGGGAAGGAAAGGATGGTGGATGGGCATGATAAGGGGGAGGGAGGCGTTGGTGGAGTGGAATGAAGAGGGGAGGGAGGGGTTGGTGGAGGGGAATGAAGAGGGGGAGGGAGGGGTAGGTGGAGGTGAGTGAAGAGGGGGAGGAAGGGGGAGGGGGAGGGGAATGAAGAGAGGGAGGGATGGGGAGGGGGAGGCGAATGAGGAGGGGGAAGGAAAGGATGGTGGATGGGCATGAAGAGGGGGAGGGAGGCGTTGGTGGAGTGGAATGAAGAGGGGAGGGAGGGGTTGGTGGAGGGGAATGAAGAGGGGGAGGGAGGGGTAGGTGGAGGTGAATGAAGAGGGGGAGGGAGGAGGAGGGGGAGGGGAATGAAAAGGGGGAGGGAGGGGGAGGGGAATGAAGAGGGGGATGGTGGGGGAGGGGAATGAAGAGGGCGAGGGAGGGGGAGGTGGATGGCAATGAAAAGGGTGAGGGTGGGGGTGTTGGAGGGGAATGAAGAGGTGGAGGGAGGGGGAGGTGGAGTGGAATAAAGAGGGGAAGGGAGGAGGAGAGGGAGGGGAATGAAGAGGGGAGGGAGGAGGAGGGGAATGAAGAGGGGGAGGGAGGGGGTGGTGGATGGGAATGAAGAGGGGGAGGGAGGGGGTCGGAGGGGTAGGTGGTGAAGTATGAAGTGACGGATGGAGGGGATGGTGGAGGGGAATGAAGAGGGGGAGGGAGGGGTTGGTGGAGGGCAATGACGAGGGGGAGGGTGGGGGTGGTCGAGGGGGAGGGAGGGGGAGGTGGTTGGGAATGAAGAGGGGGAGGGAGCGGGATGGGGAGGGGAATGAAGAGGGGGAGGAAGCAGGATGGGGAGGGGAATGAAGAGGGGGAGGAAGCAGGATGGGGAGGGGAATGAAGAGTGGGAGGGAGGGGCGGGGGAGGGAGGGGAGGGGAATGAAGAGGGGGAGGCAGGGGGAGGTGGATGGGAATAGAGGGGGAGGGAGGGGGAGGTCTAGTGGAATGAAGAGTGTGAGGGAGGGGGAGGGGAATGAAGAGGGGGAGGGAGGGGGTGGTGGATGGGAATGAAGAGGGGGAGGGAGCGGGATGGGGAGGGGAATGAAGAGGGGGAGGAAGCAGGATGGGGAGGGGAATGAAGAGTGGGAGGGAGGGGCGGGGGAGGGAGGGGAGGGGAATGAAGAGGGGGAGGGAGGGGGAGGCGAATGAAGAGGGGGAGGGAAAGGGTGGTGGTTGGGAATTAAGAGGGGGAGGGAGGGGGTGTTGGAGTGGAATGAAGAGGAGGAGGGAGGGGTTGGTGGAGGGGAATGAAGAGGCGGAGGGAGGGGGTGGTGGAGTGGAATGAAGAGGGGGAGGGAGGGGTAGGTGGAGGTGAATGAAGAGGGGTGGGAGGAGGAGGGGGAGAGGAATGAAGAGGGGGAGAGAGGCGGAGGGGAATAAAGAGGGGGAGGGAGGAGGATGTAGTGAAGAATGAAGTGGGGGAGGGAGGGGATGGTGGAGGGGAATGAAGAGGGGGAGGGAGGGGTTGGTGGAGGGCAATGAAGAAGGTGTGGTACGGGGAGGGGGAGGGGAATGAGGAGTGGGAGGGAGGGGGTGGTGGAGTGGAATCAAGAGGGGCAGGGTGCGGTAGGTGGAGGTGAATGAAGAGGGGGAGGGAGGAGGAGGGGGTGGGGAATGAAGTGGGGGAGGCGAATGAAGAGGGGGAGGGAAAGGGTGGTGGATGGGAATGAAGAGGGGGAGGGAGGGGTTGGTGGAGGGGAATGAAGAGGCGGATGGAGGGGGTGGTGGAGTGGAATGAAGAGGGGGAGGGAGGTGTAGGTGGAGGTGAATGAAGAGGGGTGGGAGGTGGAGGGGGAGGGGAATGAAGAGGGGTGAGAGGGGGAGGTGGTGAAGAATGAAGTGGGGGAGGGAGGGGATGATGGAGGGGAATGAAGAGGGGGAGGGAGGGGGAGGTGGTGAAGAATGAAGTGGGGGAGGGAGGGGATGATGGAGGGGAATGAAGAGGGGGAGGGAGGGGGAGGTGATGAAGAATGAAGTGGGGGAGGGAGGGAATGATGGAGGGGAATGAATAGGGGGAGGGAGGGGTTGGTGGAGGGCAATAAAGAGGGGGTGGTTCGGGGAGGGGGAGGGGGTGGTGGAGTGGAATGAAGAGGGGGAGGGAGCGGTAGGTGGAGGTGAATGAAGAGGGGGACGGTGGAGGAGGGGGAGGGGAATGAAGAGGGGGAGGGGAATGAAGAGGGGGAGGGAGGGGGTTGTGGTTGGGAATTAAGAGGGGGAGGGTGGGGGTGGTGGATGGGAATGAAGAGGGGGAGGGGGAGGTGGAGGGGAATGAAAAGGGGTAGGGAGGGGGTGGTGGAGGAGAATAAAGAGGCGGAGGGAGGGGTGGTGCAGTGGAATGAAGAGGGTTGAGGGAGTGTGAGGTGGAGGGGAATGAAGAGGGGGAGGGAGAGGGAGGGAGGGGGAGGTGGATGGGAATGAAGAGGGGAGGGAGGTGTAGGTGGAGGTGAATGAAGAGGGGTAGGGAGGAGGCGGGGGAGGGGAATGAAGAGGGGGAGGGAGCGGGTGGTGGAGTGGAATGAAGAGGGGGAGGGAGGGGTAGGTGGTGAAGAATGAAGTGGGGGAGGGAGGGGATGGTGGAGGAGAATGAAGAGGGGTAGGGAGGGGAAGGTGGAGGGCAATGAAGCGGGTGGGCTCTGGGGGGGGAGGGAGGAGGAGGGGGAGGGGAATGAAGATGGGGCGGGAGGTGTAGGTGGAGGTGAATGAAGAGGGGGAGGGAGGGGTAGGTGGAGGTGAATGAAGAGTGGGAGGGAGGAGGAGGGGGAGGGGAATGAAGATGGGGAGGGAGGGGTAGGTGGAGGTGAATGAAGAAGGGGAGGGAGGGGGTGGTGGATGGGAATGAAGAGGGGGAGGGAGGGGGTGTTGGAGAGGAATGAAGAGGGGGAGGGAGGTGTAGGTGGAGGTGAATGAAGAGGGGTGGGAGGAGGAGGGGGAGGGGAATGAAGAGGGGGAGAGAGGGGGAGGGGAATGAAGAGGGGGAGGGAGGGGGAGGTGGTGAAGAATGAAGTGGGGGAGGGAGGGGATGGTGGAGGGGAATGAAGAGGGGGAGGGAGGGGTTGGTGGAGGGCAATGAAGAGGGCGAGGGAGAAGGAGGTGGAGGGGAATGAAGAGGGGGAGGGAGAGGATGTGGATGGGAATGAAGAGGGGGAGGGAGGGGTTGGTGGAGTGAAATGAAGAGGGCGAGGGAGAGGGAGGTGGAGGGGAATGAAGAGGGGGAGGGAGAGGAGGTGGATGGGAATGAAGATGGGGAGGGAGGGAGGGGCTGGTAGAGGGGAATGAAGAAGGAGGGAGGGGGTGGTGGAGGGGAATGAAGAGGGGGAGGTGGATGGGAATGAAGAGTGGGGGGGAGGGGGTGGTGGAGGGGAATGAAGAGGGTTGAGGGAGTGGGAGGTGGAGGGGAGTGGGAGGTGGAGGGGAATGAAGAGGGGGAGGGAGGGGGAGGGGGAGGTGGATGGGAATGAAGAGGGGAGGGAGGGGTAGGTGGAGGTGAATGAAGAGGGGGAGGGAGGAGGCGGGGGAGGGGAATGAAGAGGGGGAGGGAGGGGGTGGTGGAGGGGAATGAAGAGGGGTAGGGAGGGGAAGGTGGATGGCAATGAACAGGGTGGGCTCCGGGGAGGGGGAGGGAGGGGTTAGTGGAGTGGAATGAAGAGGGGGAGGGAGGGGTAGGTGGAGGTGAATGAAGAGTGGGAGGGAGCGGGTGGTGGAGTGGAATGAAGAGGGGGAGGGAGGGGTAGGTGGTGAAGAATGAAGTGGGGGAGGGAGGGGATGGTGGAGGAGAATGAAGAGGGGTAGGGAGGGGAAGGTGGAGGGCAATGAAGCGGGTGGGCTCTGGGGGGGGAGGGAGGAGGAGGGGGAGGGGAATGAAGATGGGGCGGGAGGTGTAGGTGAATGAAGAGGGGGAGGGAGGGGTAGGTGGAGGTGAATGAAGAGTGGGAGGGAGGAGGAGGGGGAGGGGAATGAAGATGGGGAGGGAGGGGTAGGTGGAGGTGAATGAAGAAGGGGAGGGAGGGGGTGGTGGATGGGAATGAAGAGGGGGAGGGAGGGGGTGTTGGAGAGGAATGAAGAGGGGGAGGGAGGTGTAGGTGGAGGTGAATGAAGAGGGGTGGGAGGAGGAGGGGGAGGGGAATGAAGAGGGGGAGAGAGGGGGAGGGGAATGAAGAGGGGGAGGGAGGGGGAGGTGGTGAAGAATGAAGTGGGGGAGGGAGGGGATGGTGGAGGGGAATGAAGAGGGGGAGGGAGGGGTTGGTGGAGGGCAATGAAGAGGGCGAGGGAGAAGGAGGTGGAGGGGAATGAAGAGGGGGAGGGAGAGGATGTGGATGGGAATGAAGAGGGGGAGGGAGGGGTTGGTGGAGTGAAATGAAGAGGGCGAGGGAGAGGGAGGTGGAGGGGAATGAAGAGGGGGAGGGAGAGGAGGTGGATGGGAATGAAGATGGGGAGGGAGGGAGGGGCTGGTAGAGGGGAATGAAGAAGGAGGGAGGGGGTGGTGGAGGGGAATGAAGAGGGGGAGGTGGATGGGAATGAAGAGTGGGGGGGAGGGGGTGGTGGAGGGGAATGAAGAGGGTTGAGGGAGTGGGAGGTGGAGGGGAGTGGGAGGTGGAGGGGAATGAAGAGGGGGAGGGAGGGGGAGGGGGAGGTGGATGGGAATGAAGAGGGGAGGGAGGGGTAGGTGGAGGTGAATGAAGAGGGGGAGGGAGGAGGCGGGGGAGGGGAATGAAGAGGGGGAGGGAGGGGGTGGTGGAGGGGAATGAAGAGGGGTAGGGAGGGGAAGGTGGATGGCAATGAACAGGGTGGGCTCCGGGGAGGGGGAGGGAGGGGTTAGTGGAGTGGAATGAAGAGGGGGAGGGAGGGGTAGGTGGAGGTGAATGAAGAGTGGGAGGGAGGAGGGGGAGGGGAATGAAGATGGGGAGGGAGGGGTAGGTGGAGGTGAATGAAGAGGGGGAATGAAGAGGGGGAGGGAGGGGAGGGGAATGAAGAGGGGCAGGGAGGGGGAGGTGGTGAAGAATGAATTGGGGAGGGAGGGGAATGATGAGGGGGAGGGAGGGGTTGGTGGAGGGCAATGAAGAGGGCAAGGTACGGGGAGAGGGAGGGAGGGGGTGGTGGAGTGTAATGAAGAGGGGGAGGGAGGGGTAGGTGGAGGTGAATGAAGAGGGGGAGGGTGGAGGAGGGGGAGGGGAATGAAGAGTGGGAGGGTGGGGGAGGGGAATGAAGAGGGGGAGGGAGGGGGTGGTTGAGTGGAATAAAGAGGGGGAGGGAGGGGGAGGTGTAGTGGAATGAAGAGTGGGAGGGAGGGGGACGGGAATGAAGAGGGGGAGGGAGGGGTTGGTGGAGGGCAACGAAGAGGGGGTGGTTCGGGGAGGGGGAGGGGGTGGTGGAGTGGAATGAAGAGGGGGAGGGAGCGGTAGGTGGAGGTGAATGAAGAGGGGGTGGGAGGAGGAGGGGGAGGGGAATGAAGAGGGGGAGGGGAATGAAGAGGGGGAGGGAGGGGGTTGTGGTTGGGAATTAAGAGGGGGAGGGTGGGGGTGGTGGATGGGAATGAAGAGGGGGAGGGGGAGGGGAAGGAAGAGGGGTGAAGAGGGGGAGGGGGAGGGGAAGGAAGAGGGGTAGGGAGGGGGAGGTGGAGAAGAATGAAAAGGGGTAGGGAGGGGGTGGTGGAGGAGAATGAAGAGGCGGAGGGAGGGGTGGTGGAGTGGAATGAGGAGGGTTGAGGGAGTGTGCGGTGGAGGGGAATGAAGAGGGGGAGGGAGGGGGAGGTGGATGGGAATGAAGAGGGGAGGGAGGGGTAGGTGGAGGTGAATGAAGAGGGGTAGGGAGGAGGCAGGGGAGGGGAATGAAGAGGGGGAGGGAGCGGGTGGTGGAGTGGAATGAAGAGGGGGAGGGAGGGGTAGGTGGTGAAGAATGAAGTGGGGGAGGGAGGGGATGGTGGAGGGCAATGAAGCGGGTGGGCTCCGGGTAGGGGGAGGGAGGGGGTGGTGGAGGTGAATGAAGAGTGGGAGGGAGGAGGAGGGGGAGGGGAATGA
>NW_027141066.1:0-2500 GCF_036365525.1 Heterodontus francisci
TACTCGAAAATAATGTCCAGAGACTAAGTCCGAAAGGGCAAATGGTTAACCAGTAAGCAGAGTAATCATTAACCAAAAAGCGCAAAAATATGTTAAAAGTGTGAAATCATTAACCAAAAACTCGAAAATAATGTCCAGAGACTAAGTCCGAAAGGGCAAATAATTAACCAGTAAGCAGAGTAATCATTAACCAAAAAGCGCAAAAGTAAGTAAAAAGTGTGAAATCATTAACCAAAAAGTCGAAAATAATGCCCAGAGACTAAGTCCGAAAGGGCAAATGGTTAACCAGAAAATCAGTCGAATAATGTCCAGAGACTAAGTCCGAAAGGGCAAATGGTTAACCAGTGGAAGGGCGATCAAGCGGAAAAATTTGCCCCGGTTACCCGGGATGGAGTTCCAGAGGTCCGGCCAGAGTTGTCAAATTCGTCCCGCTGATCGGACGCTTGTCATTCGGGTGGCTGGGGGTTGGCGGGGTATCTGCACAGTAGTAGGAGGTGGCAAGTCGGGACTTGGACGTTTATTCCAAGAGTCCACCCGAGCCTCCAGGTCTGCAGAGACCGACCCTAGCTGCCGCCCAACCGACTTTTAAGCCTTTTTCGGATGGGGATTTTTTCCCATTTTCGTCCATTTTTCGGGTTTTCTGTCGGGCTTAATAGGCGGCAGCCTGACCCCCGGCCGAGGCGGGGGGCGCACTCTCCCTTGCGTAAGGGTCCGGATTTGCCCCGGAAAGTGCCCCCGACGGCCTCCCGACCCGGGTGCCTGCAGGGCGGGGGAAAGGGTAGTCCCAGCCGCAGGAAATCATTAACCAAAAGACTTAGCCGTCGGGGCAGAGGCTAAGACCCGGGCTGGTGAAATCATTAACCAAAAGGAATGCACCCTTTTCCGAAAGTGCAGGCCGAAATAAGGCGAGCCTTGGGCCGGGAAGGCCAAAACCCCCAACTCATGGAAGTGTATGGGGTCGGACTCGGCGACTTTCCCGGGCCCCGAGTTGACCTTTCCCCACGGGGGCGGTCAAGTTGCTCCCGCCAAGAGGGCACGTTGCATTTGCTGCCGCTCTAGTCCCCGGGCTAGTTAATCAGTTGCCGTCGGAAGTCCCGATGCCGAAATGAAAAATGGCCGTTGCGGCGATTTGGCGCCTCATTTTCGGAAGGACTACCGGCAGGCAACCCGCCGAATTGACACTTGCGATTCGGGTGGCTGGGGGTTGGCGGGGTACCCGGAGATTTTCGGGAACTCGATTTTCAGAACTTTTGCTGGCAGCGGTTGCACTTGCAAAGTGGCCGAAGAAGTGCTCCCTCAAGGAAGGACCTTCTTTTGAAATAAAAGACCTTCCGAAGAGTGCCTGGAAGTCATTTATGAGCATTTAAGGGTAAATCTGGCGGACTTTCCATGCTCTGTTGCCGGCTCTGAAATATCGCACAGTTGGGTCTAGGCCGGTAGACTGGCTGTGAAAACAGACAAAGTGTTTTGGCGAGCGAGAGAAAACAAGGCCTTGGAACAGATTGGGGGGTGCGGAGGCACACCACACCCACAGGAAAAGAATTAATAAAAAAAAAACCAAAGTCTATGACATGTCTGTTGGTACAGTGAGAAAAGCAAAGAAGGGAGGCTGCGATGGCAGAGCAAAGCCGACCTTCATACAGATATACATGTCAAAGAAAGAAACTATGCCCGCAAAAGACTTGGTGCGAAATAACAAGGCTCCTTGTGAACGGTTATCTTTGTCTGTCAGGCGCAGATTGTGGCGGCGTCGCCTGGTTTCCTTGGGTTGCACTACATGTATGTCCTAGTCTCAAACGAAAAGTGCGTGCCCAGAATTTTGTCCAAGTTAGGCGACGCACGCCGGCTGGCATCACCTCTCCGTGCGAGCGCCGAAAGCTTTGGTCGACCTGTTTGGCTACGCTGGTCGCGGTTGCTCCTTACAGTGATGGGGACGGAAAACCGATGCGAGTTGACCAGGCGACGTCAACCAAGTTGCATGCTTTCTCCCCCCCCCCCCGCCGCCGCCAACCCCACACTGTGTGAAAGGAAAAAAAAGTGCGTGCCCAGGTCACTCGATCGATACGGCGAGGACTGTCCGACGTTGGAGGGCCCAGGCGGGCTAGCATTTATTTGCTGGTGTTTCAGGCTCAGCGGTTACCTCCCGTTTCTGTCCCTTGTGTCAGACGGACATTCCTCTCGAGAGTTTGGCCACTTGGTCGGCGGCGTGCTAGGTAGATTACTCGTTGTGCGCCGTCTCCTGTGTGCTGATCTCTGTGCTGTTCGTGTGAGGCCGAGACGTCCCACTGGTCGCTACCGCAGTGGTCCGATTGTGAAGCTCCGGAGCGGGGCGTCCCGTTCCGGCCAGCTCGAGCACTCGATTTCTCTAGCACCAGAGCAAGGGCACACGCGCGGTGTGTGTGTGTGTATGCTTTGTATTTGTCGGTTACCGGTTTTTGTTGCACGAATTGAAAAGTTGAACCCGGTGCCAACCTCCCTGTCGTGGGGAGGCCATGTGCCC
>NW_027141066.1:12500-20000 GCF_036365525.1 Heterodontus francisci
AGAACCGGTTTATGATTTGCTCCCGTCGTCAGATTGACAAAGAGTCTGGTTAATCAGTTGTCCAAATGTTGTAAATTGGTTAATGAGTTGTCACTTCAACTTTTGGCCGCGGTTGGCTACAATGAGTCTTGCCGGGCTTAATAGTCGGCGTGCGGGGGTGACTTTGCGAAGGCTAGCAGTGGGCAGAACCGGTTTATGATTTGCCCCCGTCGTCAGATTGACAAAGAGTCTGGTTATTCAGTTGGCCTAATTTTGGAAATTGGTTAATGAGTTGTCACTTCAACTTTTGGCCGCGGTTGGCTGCAATGAGTCTTGCCGGGCTTAATAGTCGGCGTGGGGGTGAATTTGCGAAGGTGGCCGTGTTTGTATGCATGTTTGCCGGCGTGTTTAGGAAGGTTGGGTGGGTGGGTGGTTGTGTGGGCGCCGTGGTCTGAGGGCACATCCTGTGGGATGTGGGAGGCGGGGGAAGGAGAGCGCCCTTGGTGCGTGTGTCTAGGCGATGCATTGCGGAAGGATGGGCGGGTGGGGCCGGGCGTGTGGGTTCCCGACTTATCGGTGAACCATTTGCTACTGCGGGGCCAAAGCAAAAGGGAAAGCATAAGGGCGCAGGCTGCCCTCTGCGGGACAGGTCCGGCCCTGACGCCGGTTTACGATTTCTCCGGTAAAGCACCTGTCGGGTGGCGACCGGAGGGTCTTTGCAGGGCCTGGATCTCCGAGCCCGTGGGACAGGCGGGAAAGGGTGGCGGCAGCCGGTTGAAGTCCCGACCCTGGGCAGCCTCCCGGTCCTACCTCCATAACTTCGGCGAGGAGGGTCCGATCCCCGCGCGGTCGACGGCAGGCGGTAGGGCTCGGAGGGGCGCGGCCTGGTCCGCGAGTGCCCCGGCGCCGCCCCTCTGCCCGTCCGAGGGACAGTAGGAAATGGCCATACCGCTTTCCGGCCGATTGCCGCCGGACGTCCGGCCGCATTCGCTCGGTCTGCGCGGCCGGCGGTAGCCGGGGGCGAGGGGCATCGGGCGGTGGCGGAACCAGGCCGGCCCGACCGCTGGGGGCCGCCCGGGCGACGTTTGAATCTGTCGGGTCGGACCGCCGAATCCCGCGGGATTTCGGGATCGAATCTGCGGGTGGAATCGGCACCTCGTCCCGCTGTCCGGTTCCCCCCGGTCGACTGCAACGGGTTTCCGAGGCCCGTCGGTCAGGCGCGGTTCGCTCCGCAATCCGCCGGCCGATCGGCACCGGGCGGGGCTCTACGGAAAGAGGGGACCCTCCCGCGTCGAGTGCCGGCGCACCGACCCCGCAGGCTGACCGGGAAGGTGAAGACTCACCCCGCTGAATGCCCGGCCCCGGCTACCCTCCGGCTCCGGGGCCATAACTTCGGGGAGGGAGGTCCGATCCCCGCGCGGTCGACGGCAGGCGGTAGGGCTCGGAGGGGCGCGGCCTGGTCCGCGAGTGCCCCGGCGCCGCCCCTCTGCCCGTCCGAGGGACAGTAGGAAATGGCCATACCGCTTTCCGGCCGATTGCCGCCGGACGTCCGGCCGCATTCGCTCGGTCTGCGCGGCCGGCGGTAGCCGGGGGCGAGGGGCATCGGGCGGTGGCGGAACCAGGCCGGCCCGACCGCTGGGGGCCGCCCGGGCGACGTTTGAATCTGTCGGGTCGGACCGCCGAATCCCGCGGGATTTCGGGATCGAATCTGCGGGTGGAATCGGCACCTCGTCCCGCTGTCCGGTTCCCCCCCGTCGACTGCAACGGGTTTCCGAGGCCCGTCGGTCAGGCGCGGTTCGCTCCGCAATCCGCCGGCCGATCGGCACCGGGCGGGGCTCTACGGAAAGAGGGGACCCTCCGGCGTCGAGTGCCGGCGCACCGACCCCGCAGGCTGACCGGGAAGGTGAAGACTCACCCCGCTGAATGCCCGGCCCCGGGCACCCTCCGGCGCCGGGGCCATAACTTCGGGGAGGGAGGTCCGAGCTCCGCGCGGTCGACGGCAGGTGAAAGGGGCCGGTGCGCCGCGGAAGGCGACAGCAGTCCCGTCAGGCTGCACCTCTGCTCGGGCGAACGGCGTCAGGAAAAGGGGAGAGCACTTCCCCACCGATAGCTCCGGAACGCCCGGACCCATTGGCCCGCGGCACCGGTGGCTGCTAGAGGGCCTCCGGCGCCGTCAGCCGGGGTACGTCCCAGGCCGGCCGGACGGCGGGCAGCCGGAGGCAACGGCCTGGAACGGAGCCAGACTTGAGTCGTTCCGTGCCGTGGGCAAAAAGGCAGGGCTGCGGGTCAGCGCAGTTTGGCAAACCTAGCCGCAAGTGCGGGAAGGGCGGAGGAGCACACGGACGCCGCCTTCCCAAACTGAGCCCAAAGTGCCCAGGCATGCCCCCTTGATCTCGCCTAATCAGTGAGCCCAAAATAATTTCAGAGTGTGGAAACCTTATCCAAAAAGGTCGAAAAGAACGGCCAGAGATCAAGTCCGAAAGGGGAAATCAGTAACAAGCAAGCAGAGTAATCATTAACCAAAAAGCGCAAAATTATGTTAAAAGTGTGAAATCATTAACCAAAAACTCGAAAATAATGTCCAGAGACCAAGTCCGAAAGGGCAAATGGTTAACCAGTAAGCAGAGTAATCATTAACCAAAAATCGCAAAAGTAAGTAAAAAGTATGAAATCATTAACCAAAAATCGCAAAAGTAAGTAAAAAGTGTGAAATCATTAACCAAAAACTCGAAAATAATGTGCAGAGACTAAGTCCGAAAGGGCAAATGGTTAACCAGTAAGCAGAGTCATCATTAACCAAAAATCGCAAAAGTAAGTAAAAAGTGTGAAATCATTAACCAAAAATCGCAAAAGTAAGTAAAAAGTGTGAAATCATTAACCAAAAACTCGAAAATAATCTCCAGAGACTAAGTCCGAAAGGGCAAATGGTTAACCAGTAAGCAGAGTAATCATTAACCAAAAATCGCAAAAGTAAGTAAAAAGTGTGAAATCATTAACCAAAAATCGCAAAAGTAAGTAAAAAGTGTGAAATCATTAACCAAAAACTCGAAAATAATGTCCAGAGACTAAGTCCAAAAGGGCAAATGGTTAACCAGTAAGCAGAGTAATCATTAACCAAAAAGCGCAAAAATATGTTAAAAGTGTGAAATCATTAACCAAAAACTCGAAAATAATGTGCAGAGACTAAGTCCGAAAGGGCAAATGGTTAACCAGTAAGCAGAGTAATCATTAACCAAAAATCGCAAAAGTAAGTAAAAAGTGTGAAATCATTAACCAAAAACTCGAAAATAATCTCCAGAGACTAAGTCCGAAAGGGCAAATGGTTAACCAGTAAGCAGAGTAATCATTAACCAAAAATCGCAAAAGTAAGTAAAAAGTGTGAAATCATTAACCAAAAACTCGAAAATAATGTCCAGAGACCAAGTCCGAAAGGGCAAATGGTTAACCAGTAAGCAGAGTAATCATTAACCAAAAATCGCAAAAGTAAGTAAAAAGTGTGAAATCATTAACCAAAAATCGCAAAAGTAAGTAAAAAGTGTGAAATCATTAACCAAAAACTCGAAAATAATCTCCAGAGACTAAGTCCGAAAGGGCAAATGGTTAACCAGTAAGCAGAGTAATCATTAACCAAAAATCGCAAAAGTAAGTAAAAAGTGTGAAATCATTAACCAAAAATCGCAAAAGTAAGTAAAAAGTGTGAAATCATTAACCAAAAAGTCGAAAATAATCTCCAGAGACTAAGTCCAAAAGGGCAAATGGTTAACCAGTAAGCAGAGTAATCATTAACCAAAAATCGCAAAAGTAAGTAAAAAGTGTGAAATCATTAACCAAAAACTCGAAAATAATCTCCAGAGACTAAGTCCGAAAGGGCAAATGGTTAACCAGTAAGCAGAGTAATCATTAACCAAAAGGCGCAAAAGTAAGTAAAAAGTATGAAATCAGTAACCAAAAAGCGCAAAAATATGTTAAAAGTGTGAAATCATTAACCAAAAAGTCGAAAATAATCTCCAGAGACTAAGTCCGAAAGGGCAAATGGTTAACCAGTAAGCAGAGTAATCATTAACCAAAAATCGCAAAAATATGTTAAAAGTGTGAAATCATTAACCAAAAACTCGAAAATAATGTGCAGAGACTAAGTCCGAAAGGGCAAATGGTTAACCAGTAAGCAGAGTAATCATTAACCAAAAAGGGCAAAAGTAAGTAAAAAGTATGAAATCATTAACCAAAAAGCACAAAATTAAGTTAAAAGTGTGAAATCATTAACCAAAAAGTCGAAAATAATGTCCAGAGACCAAGTCCGAAAGGGCAAATGGTTAACCAGTAAGCAGAGTAATCATGAACCAAAAATCGCAAAAGTAAGTAAAAAGTATGAAATCATTAACCAAAAAGGGCAAAAGTAAGTAAAAAGTATGAAATCATTAACCAAAAATCGCAAAAGTAAGTAAAAAGTATGAAATCATTAACCAAAAATCGCAAAAGTAAGTAAAAAGTATGAAATCATTAACCAAAAAGCACAAAATTAAGTTAAAAGTGTGAAATCATTAACCAAAATGTCGAAAACAATGTCCAGAGACTAAGTCCGAAAGGGCAAATGGTTAACCAGTAAGCAGAGTAATCATTAACCAAAAATCGCAAAAGTAAGTAAAAAGTGTGAAATCATTAACCAAAAACCCGAAAATAATGTCCAGAGACTAAGTCCGAAAGGGCAAATGGTTAACCAGTAAGCAGAGTAATCATTAACCAAAAATCGCAAAAGTAAGTAAAAAGTGTGAAATCATTAACCAAAAACTCGAAAATAATGTCCAGAGACTAAGTCCGAAAGGGCAAATGGTTAACCAGTAAGCAGAGTAATCATTAACCAAAAGGCGCAAAAGTAAGTAAAAAGTATGAAATCAGTAACCAAAAAGCGCAAAAATATGTTAAAAGTGTGAAATCATTAACCAAAAACTCGAAAATAATGTGCAGAGACTAAGTCCGAAAGGGCAAATAATTAACCAGTAAGCAGAGTAATCATTAACCAAAAAGCGCAAAAATATGTTAAAAGTGTGAAATCATTAACCAAAAACTCGAAAATAATGTCCAGAGACTAAGTCCGAAAGGGCAAATGGTTAACCAGTAAGCAGAGTAATCATTAACCAAAAATCGCAAAAGTAAGTAAAAAGTGTGAAATCATTAACCAAAAACTCGAAAATAATGTCCAGAGACCAAGTCCGAAAGGGCAAATGGTTAACCAGTAAGCAGAGTAATCATTAACCAAAAATCGCAAAAGTAAGTAAAAAGTGTGAAATCATTAACCAAAAACTCGAAAATAATCTCCAGAGACTAAGTGCGAAAGGGCAAATGGTTAACCAGTAAGCAGAGTAATCATTAACCAAAAATCGCAAAAGTAAGTAAAAAGTGTGAAATCATTAACCAAAAACTCGAAAATAATCTCCAGAGACTAAGTCCGAAAGGGCAAATGGTTAACCAGTAAGCAGAGTAATCATTAACCAAAAATCGCAAAAGTAAGTAAAAAGTATGAAATCATTAACCAAAAAGCGCAAAAATATGTTAAAAGTGTGAAATCATTAACCAAAAACTCGAAAATAATGTGCAGAGACTAAGTCCGAAAGGGCAAATGGTTAACCAGTAAGCAGAGTAATCATTAACCAAAAAGCGCAAAAATATGTTATAAGTGTGAAATCATTAACCAAAAACTCGAAAATAATGTCCAGAGACTAAGTCCGAAAGGGCAAATGGTTAACCAGTAAGCAGAGTAATCATTAACCAAAAAGCGCAAAAATATGTTAAAAGTGTGAAATCATTAACCAAAAACTCGAAAATAATGTCCAGAGACTAAGTCCGAAAGGGCAAATGGTTAACCAGTAAGCAGAGTAATCATTAACCAAAAAGCGCAAAAATATGTTAAAAGTGTGAAATCATTAACCAAAAACTCGAAAATAATGTCCAGAGACTAAGTCCGAAAGGGCAAATAATTAACCAGTAAGCAGAGTAATCATTAACCAAAAAGCGCAAAAGTAAGTAAAAAGTGTGAAATCATTAACCAAAAAGTCGAAAATAATGCCCAGAGACTAAGTCCGAAAGGGCAAATGGTTAACCAGAAAATCAGTCGAATAATGTCCAGAGACTAAGTCCGAAAGGGCAAATGGTTAACCAGTGGAAGGGCGATCAAGCGGAAAAATTTGCCCCGGTTACCCGGGATGGAGTTCCAGAGGTCCGGCCAGAGTTGTCAAATTCGTCCCGCTGATCGGACGCTTGTCATTCGGGTGGCTGGGGGTTGGCGGGGTATCTGCACAGTAGTAGGAGGTGGCAAGTCGGGACTTGGACGTTTATTCCAAGAGTCCACCCGAGCCTCCAGGTCTGCAGAGACCGACCCTAGCTGCCGCCCAACCGACTTTTAAGCCTTTTTCGGATGGGGATTTTTTCCCATTTTCGTCCATTTTTCGGGTTTTCTGTCGGGCTTAATAGGCGGCAGCCTGACCCCCGGCCGAGGCGGGGGGCGCACTCTCCCTTGCGTAAGGGTCCGGATTTGCCCCGGAAAGTGCCCCCGACGGCCTCCCGACCCGGGTGCCTGCAGGGCGGGGGAAAGGGTAGTCCCAGCCGCAGGAAATCATTAACCAAAAGACTTAGCCGTCGGGGCAGAGGCTAAGACCCGGGCTGGTGAAATCATTAACCAAAAGGAATGCACCCTTTTCCGAAAGTGCAGGCCGAAATAAGGCGAGCCTTGGGCCGGGAAGGCCAAAACCCCCAACTCATGGAAGTGTATGGGGTCGGACTCGGCGACTTTCCCGGGCCCCGAGTTGACCTTTCCCCACGGGGGCGGTCAAGTTGCTCCCGCCAAGAGGGCACGTTGCATTTGCTGCCGCTCTAGTCCCCGGGCTAGTTAATCAGTTGCCGTCGGAAGTCCCGATGCCGAAATGAAAAATGGCCGTTGCGGCGATTTGGCGCCTCATTTTCGGAAGGACTACCGGCAGGCAACCCGCCGAATTGACACTTGCGATTCGGGTGGCTGGGGGTTGGCGGGGTACCCGGAGATTTTCGGGAACTCGATTTTCAGAACTTTTGCTGGCAGCGGTTGCACTTGCAAAGTGGCCGAAGAAGTGCTCCCTCAAGGAAGGACCTTCTTTTGAAATAAAAGACCTTCCGAAGAGTGCCTGGAAGTCATTTATGAGCATTTAAGGGTAAATCTGGCGGACTTTCCATGCTCTGTTGCCGGCTCTGAAATATCGCACAGTTGGGTCTAGGCCGGTAGACTGGCTGTGAAAACAGACAAAGTGTTTTGGCGAGCGAGAGAAAACAAGGCCTTGGAACAGATTGGGGGGTGCGGAGGCACACCACACCCACAGGAAAAGAATTAATAAAAAAAAAACCAAAGTCTATGACATGTCTGTTGGTACAGTGAGAAAAGCAAAGAAGGGAGGCTGCGATGGCAGAGCAAAGCCGACCTTCATACAGATATACATGTCAAAGAAAGAAACTATGCCCGCAAAAGACTTGGTGCGAAATAACAAGGCTCCTTGT
>NW_027141066.1:32500-37500 GCF_036365525.1 Heterodontus francisci
AATGCCCGGCCCCGGGAACCCTCCGGCGCCGGGGCCATAACTTCGGGGAGGAAGGTCCGAGCTCCGCGCGGTCGACGGCAGGTGAAAGGGGCCGGTGCGCCGCGGAAGGCGACAGCAGTCCCGTCAGGCTGCACCTCTGCTCGGGCGAACGGCGTCAGGAAAAGGGGAGAGCACTTCCCCACCGATAGCTCCGGAACGCCCGGACCCATTGGCCCGCGGCACCGGTGGCTGCTAGAGGGCCTCCGGCGCCGTCAGCCGGGGTACGTCCCAGGCCGGCCGGACGGCGGGCAGCCGGAGGCAACGGCCTGGAACGGAGCCAGACTTGAGTCGTTCCGTGCCGTGGGCAAAAAGGCAGGGCTGCGGGTCAGCGCAGTTTGGCAAACCTAGCCGCAAGTGCGGGAAGGGCGGAGGAGCACACGGACGCCGCCTTCCCAAACTGAGCCCAAAGTGCCCAGGCATGCCCCCTTGATCTCGCCTAATCAGTGAGCCCAAAATAATTTCAGAGTGTGGAAACCTTATCCAAAAAGGTCGAAAAGAACGGCCAGAGATCAAGTCCGAAAGGGGAAATCAGTAACAAGCAAGCAGAGTAATCATTAACCAAAAAGCGCAAAATTATGTTAAAAGTGTGAAATCATTAACCAAAAACTCGAAAATAATGTCCAGAGACCAAGTCCGAAAGTACAAATAATTAACCAGTAAGCAGAGTCATCATTAACCAAAAATCGCAAAAGTAAGTAAAAAGCAGAGTCATCATTAACCAAAAATCGCAAAAGTAAGTAAAAAGTGTGAAATCATTAACCAAAAATCGCAAAAGTAAGTAAAAAGTGTGAAATCATTAACCAAAAACTCGAAAATAATGTCCAGAGACCAAGTCCGAAAGGGCAAATGGTTAACCAGTAAGCAGAGTAATCATTAACCAAAAAGGGCAAAAGTAAGTAAAAAGTATGAAATCATTAACCAAAAAGCACAAAATTAAGTTAAAAGTGTGAAATCATTAACCAAAAAGTCGAAAATAATCTCCAGAGACTAAGTCCGAAAGGGCAAATGGTTAACCAGTAAGCAGAGTCATCATTAACCAAAAATCGCAAAAGTAAGTAAAAAGTATGAAATCATTAACCAAAAAGCACAAAATTAAGTTAAAAGTGTGAAATCATTAACCAAAATGTCGAAAACAATGTCCAGAGACTAAGTCCGAAAGGGCAAATGGTTAACCAGTAAGCAGAGTAATCATTAACCAAAAAGCGCAAAAATATGTTAAAAGTGTGAAATCATTAACCAAAAATCGCAAAAGTAAGTAAAAAGTGTGAAATCATTAACCAAAAACTCGAAAATAATGTCCAGAGTCCAAGTCCGAAAGGGCAAATGGTTAACCAGTAAGCAGAGTAATCATTAACCAAAAATCGCAAAAGTAAGTAAAAAGTGTGAAATCATTAACCAAAAATCGCAAAAGTAAGTAAAAAGTGTGAAATCATTAACCAAAAAGCACAAAATTAAGTTAAAAGTGTGAAATCAATAACCAAAAACTCGAAAATAATCTCCAGAGACTAAGTCCGAAAGGGCAAATGGTTAACCAGTAAGCAGAGTAATCATTAACCAAAAATCGCAAAAGTAAGTAAAAAGTGTGAAATCATTAACCAAAAATCGCAAAAGTAAGTAAAAAGTGTGAAATCATTAACCAAAAACTCGAAAATAATGTCCAGAGTCCAAGTCCGAAAGGGCAAATGGTTAACCAGTAAGCAGAGTAATCATTAACCAAAAATCGCAAAAGTAAGTAAAAAGTGTGAAATCATTAACCAAAAACCCAAAAATAATGTCCAGAGACTAAGTCCGAAAGGGCAAATGGTTAACCAGTAAGCAGAGTAATCATTAACCAAAAATCGCAAAAGTAAGTAAAAAGTGTGAAATCATTAACCAAAAATCGCAAAAGTAAGTAAAAAGTGTGAAATCATTAACCAAAAACTCGAAAATAATGTCCAGAGTCCAAGTCCGAAAGGGCAAATGGTTAACCAGTAAGCAGAGTAATCATTAACCAAAAATCGCAAAAGTAAGTAAAAAGTGTGAAATCATTAACCAAAAACCCAAAAATAATGTCCAGAGACTAAGTCCGAAAGGGCAAATGGTTAACCAGTAAGCAGAGTAATCATTAACCAAAAATCGCAAAAGTAAGTAAAAAGTGTGAAATCATTAACCAAAAATCGCAAAAGTAAGTAAAAAGTGTGAAATCATTAACCAAAAACTCGAAAATAATGTCCAGAGTCCAAGTCCGAAAGGGCAAATGGTTAACCAGTAAGCAGAGTAATCATTAACCAAAAATCGCAAAAGTAAGTAAAAAGTGTGAAATCATTAACCAAAAACCCAAAAATAATGTCCAGAGACTAAGTCCGAAAGGGCAAATGGTTAACCAGTAAGCAGAGTAATCATTAACCAAAAAGCGCAAAAGTAAGTAAAAAGTATGAAATCATTAACCAAAAACTCGAAAATAATGTGCAGAGACTAAGTCCGAAAGGGCAAATGGTTAACCAGTAAGCAGAGTAATCATTAACCAAAAATCGCAAAAGTAAGTAAAAAGTGTGAAATCATTAACCAAAAACTCGAAAATAATGTGCAGAGACTAAGTCCAAAAGGGCAAATGGTTAACCAGTAAGCAGAGTAATCATTAACCAAAAAGCGCAAAAATATGTTAAAAGTGTGAAATCATTAACCAAAAACTCGAAAATAATGTCCAGAGACTAAGTCCGAAAGGGCAAATAATTAACCAGTAAGCAGAGTAATCAATAACCAAAAAGCGCAAAAGTAAGTAAAAAGTGTGAAATCATTAACCAAAAAGTCGAAAATAATGCCCAGAGACTAAGTCCGAAAGGGCAAATGGTTAACCAGAAAATCCGTCGAATAATGTCCAGAGACTAAGTCCGAAAGGGCAAATGGTTAACCAGTGGAAGGGCGATCAAGCGGAAAAATTTGCCCCGGTTACCCGGGATGGAGTTCCAGAGGTCCGGCCAGAGTTGTCAAATTCGTCCCGCTGATCGGACGCTTGTCATTCGGGTGGCTGGGGGTTGGCGGGGTATCTGCACAGTAGTAGGAGGTGGCAAGTCGGGACTTGGACGTTTATTCCAAGAGTCCACCCGAGCCTCCAGGTCTGCAGAGACCGACCCTAGCTGCCGCCCAACCGACTTTTAAGCCTTTTTCGGATGGGGATTTTTTCCCATTTTCGTCCATTTTTCGGGTTTTCTGTCGGGCTTAATAGGCGGCAGCCTGACCCCCGGCCGAGGCGGGGGGCGCACTCTCCCTTGCGTAAGGGTCCGGATTTGCCCCGGAAAGTGCCCCCGACGGCCTCCCGACCCGGGTGCCTGCAGGGCGGGGGAAAGGGTAGTCCCAGCCGCAGGAAATCATTAACCAAAAGACTTAGCCGTCGGGGCAGAGGCTAAGACCCGGGCTGGTGAAATCATTAACCAAAAGGAATGCACCCTTTTCCGAAAGTGCAGGCCGAAATAAGGCGAGCCTTGGGCCGGGAAGGCCAAAACCCCCAACTCATGGAAGTGTATGGGGTCGGACTCGGCGACTTTCCCGGGCCCCGAGTTGACCTTTCCCCACGGGGGCGGTCAAGTTGCTCCCGCCAAGAGGGCACGTTGCATTTGCTGCCGCTCTAGTCCCCGGGCTAGTTAATCAGTTGCCGTCGGAAGTCCCGATGCCGAAATGAAAAATGGCCGTTGCGGCGATTTGGCGCCTCATTTTCGGAAGGACTACCGGCAGGCAACCCGCCGAATTGACACTTGCGATTCGGGTGGCTGGGGGTTGGCGGGGTACCCGGAGATTTTCGGGAACTCGATTTTCAGAACTTTTGCTGGCAGCGGTTGCACTTGCAAAGTGGCCGAAGAAGTGCTCCCTCAAGGAAGGACCTTCTTTTGAAATAAAAGACCTTCCGAAGAGTGCCTGGAAGTCATTTATGAGCATTTAAGGGTAAATCTGGCGGACTTTCCATGCTCTGTTGCCGGCTCTGAAATATCGCACAGTTGGGTCTAGGCCGGTAGACTGGCTGTGAAAACAGACAAAGTGTTTTGGCGAGCGAAAGCAAACAAGGCCTTGGAACAGATTGGGGGGGTGCGGAGGCACACCACACCCACAGGAAAAGAATTAATGAAAAAAAAACCAAAGTCTATGACATGTCTGTTGGTACAGTGAGAAAAGCAAAGAAGGGAGGCTGCGATGGCAGAGCAAAGCCGACCTTCATACAGATATACATGTCAAAGAAAGAAACTATGCCCGCAAAAGACTTGGTGCGAAATAACAAGGCTCCTTGTGAACGGTTATCTTTGTCTGTCAGGCGCAGATTGTGGCGGCGTCGCCTGGTTTCCTTGGGTTGCACTACATGTATGTCCTATTCTCAAACGAAAAGTGCGTGCCCAGAATTTTGTCCAAGTTAGGCGACGCACGCCGGCTGGCATCACCTCTCCGTGCGAGCGCCGAAAGCTTTGGTCGACCTGTTTGGCTACGCTGGTCGCGGTTGCTCCTTACAGTGATGGGGACGGAAAACCGATGCGAGTTGACCAGGCGACGTCAACCAAGTTGCATGCTTTCTCCCCCCCCCGCCGCCGCCAACCCCACACTGTGTGAAAGGAAAAAAAAAGTGCGTGCCCAGGTCACTCGATCGATACGGCGAGGACTGTCCGACGTTGGAGGGCCCAGGCGGGCTAGCATTTATTTGCTGGTGTTTCAGGCTCAGCGGTTACCTCCCGTTTCTGTCCCTTGTGTCAGACGGACATTCCTCTCGAGAGTTTGGCCACTTGGTCGGCGGCGTGCTAGGTAGATTACTCGTTGTGCGCCGTCTCCTGTGTGCTGATCTCTGTGCTGTTCGTGTGAGGCCGAGACGTCCCACTGGTCGCTACCGCAGTGGTCCGATTGTGAAGCTCCGGAGCGGGGCGTCCCGTTCCGGCCAGCTCGAGCACTCGATTTCTCTAGCACCAGAGCAAGGGCACACGCGCGGTGTGTGTGTGTATGCTTTG
>NW_027141066.1:47500-55000 GCF_036365525.1 Heterodontus francisci
ATGAGTCTTGCCGGGCTTAATAGTCGGCGTGCGGGGGTGACTTTGCGAAGGCTAGCAGTGGGCAGAACCGGTTTATGATTTGCCCCCGTCGTCAGATTGACAAAGAGTCTGGTTAATCAGTTGTCCAAATGTTGTAAATTGGTTAATGAGTTGTCACTTCAACTTTTGGCCGCGGTTGGCTGCAATGAGTCTTGCCGGGCTTAATAGTCGGCGTGGGGGTGAATTTGCGAAGGTGGCCGTGTTTGTATGCATGTTTGCCGGCGTGTTTAGGAAGGTTGGGTGGGTGGGTGGGTGGTTGTGTGGGCGCCGTGGTCTGAGGGCACATCCTGTGGGATGTGGGAGGCGGGGGAAGGAGAGCGCCCTTGGTGCGTGTGTCTAGGCGATGCATTGCGGAAGGATGGGCGGGTGGGGCCGGGCGTGTGGGTTCCCGACTTATCGGTGAACCATTTGCTACTGCGGGGCCAAAGCAAAAGGGAAAGCATAAGGGCGCAGGCTGCCCTCTGCGGGACAGGTCCGGCCCTGACGCCGGTTTACGATTTCTCCGGTAAAGCACCTGTCGGGTGGCGACCGGAGGGTCTTTGCAGGGCCTGGATCTCCGAGCCCGTGGGACAGGCGGGAAAGGGTGGCGGCAGCCGGTTGAAGTCCCGACCCTGGGCAGCCTCCCGGTCCTACCTCCATAACTTCGGCGAGGAGGGTCCGATCCCCGCGCGGTCGACGGCAGGCGGTAGGGCTCGGAGGGGCGCGGCCTGGTCCGCGAGTGCCCCGGCGCCGCCCCTCTGCCCGTCCGAGGGACAGTAGGAAATGGCCATACCGCTTTCCGGCCGATTGCCGCCGGACGTCCGGCCGCATTCGCTCGGTCGGCGCGGCCGGCGGTAGCCGGGGGCGAGGGGCATCGGGCGGTGGCGGAACCAGGCCGGCCCGACCGCTGGGGGCCGCCCGGGCGACGTTTGAATCTGTCGGGTCGGACCGCCGAATCCCGCGGGATTTCGGGATCGAATCTGCGGGTGGAATCGGCACCTCGTCCCGCTGTCCGGTTCCCCCCCCCCGTCGACTGCAACGGGTTTCCGAGGCCCGTCGGTCAGGCGCGGTTCGCTCCGCAATCCGCCGGCCGATCGGCACCGGGCGGGGCTCTACGGAAAGAGGGGACCCTCCCGCGTCGAGTGCCGGCGCACCGACCCCGCAGGCTGACCGGGAAGGTGAAGACTCACCCCGCTGAATGCCCGGCCCCGGGTACCCTCCGGCTCCGGGGCCATAACTTCGGGGAGGGAGGTCCGATCCCCGCGCGGTCGACGGCAGGCGGTAGGGCTCGGAGGGGCGCGGCCTGGTCCGCGAGTGCCCCGGCGCCGCCCCTCTGCCCGTCCGAGGGACAGTAGGAAATGGCCATACCGCTTTCCGGCCGATTGCCGCCGGACGTCCGGCCGCATTCGCTCGGTCTGCGCGGCCGGCGGTAGCCGGGGGCGAGGGGCATCGGGCGGTGGCGGAACCAGGCCGGCCCGACCGCTGGGGGCCGCCCGGGCGACGTTTGAATCTGTCGGGTCGGACCGCCGAATCCCGCGGGATTTCGGGATCGAATCTGCGGGTGGAATCGGCACCTCGTCCCGCTGTCCGGTTCCCCCCCGTCGACTGCAACGGGTTTCCGAGGCCCGTCGGTCAGGCGCGGTTCGCTCCGCAATCCGCCGGCCGATCGGCACCGGGCGGGGCTCTACGGAAAGAGGGGACCCTCCCGCGTCGAGTGCCGGCGCACCGACCCCGCAGGCTGACCGGGAAGGTTAAGACTCACCCCGCTGAATGCCCGGCCCCGGGAACCCTCCGGCGCCGGGGCCATAACTTCGGGGAGGAAGGTCCGAGCTCCGCGCGGTCGACGGCAGGTGAAAGGGGCCGGTGCGCCGCGGAAGGCGACAGCAGTCCCGTCAGGCTGCACCTCTGCTCGGGCGAACGGCGTCAGGAAAAGGGGAGAGCACTTCCCCACCGATAGCTCCGGAACGCCCGGACCCATTGGCCCGCGGCACCGGTGGCTGCTAGAGGGCCTCCGGCGCCGTCAGCCGGGGTACGTCCCAGGCCGGCCGGACGGCGGGCAGCCGGAGGCAACGGCCTGGAACGGAGCCAGACTTGAGTCGTTCCGTGCCGTGGGCAAAAAGGCAGGGCTGCGGGTCAGCGCAGTTTGGCAAACCTAGCCGCAAGTGCGGGAAGGGCGGAGGAGCACACGGACGCCGCCTTCCCAAACTGAGCCCAAAGTGCCCAGGCATGCCCCCTTGATCTCGCCTAATCAGTGAGCCCAAAATAATTTCAGAGTGTGGAAACCTTATCCAAAAAGGTCGAAAAGAACGGCCAGAGATCAAGTCCGAAAGGGGAAATCAGTAACAAGCAAGCAGAGTAATCATTAACCAAAAAGCGCAAAATTATGTTAAAAGTGTGAAATCATTAACCAAAAACTCGAAAATAATGTCCAGAGACCAAGTCCGAAAGTACAAATGGTTAACCAGTAAGCAGAGTAATCATTAACCAAAAATCGCAAAAGTAAGTAAAAAGTATGAAATCATTAACCAAAAATCGCAAAAGTAAGTAAAAAGTGTGAAATCATTAACCAAAAACTCGAAAATAATGTGCAGAGACTAAGTCCGAAAGGGCAAATGGTTAACCAGTAAGCAGAGTCATCATTAACCAAAAATCGCAAAAGTAAGTAAAAAGTGTGAAATCATTAACCAAAAATCGCAAAAGTAAGTAAAAAGTGTGAAATCATTAACCAAAAACTCGAAAATAATCTCCAGAGACTAAGTCCGAAAGGGCAAATGGTTAACCAGTAAGCAGAGTAATCATTAACCAAAAATCGCAAAAGTAAGTAAAAAGTGTGAAATCATTAACCAAAAATCGCAAAAGTAAGTAAAAAGTGTGAAATCATTAACCAAAAACTCGAAAATAATGTCCAGAGACTAAGTCCAAAAGGGCAAATGGTTAACCAGTAAGCAGAGTAATCATTAACCAAAAAGCGCAAAAATATGTTAAAAGTGTGAAATCATTAACCAAAAACTCGAAAATAATGTGCAGAGACTAAGTCCGAAAGGGCAAATGGTTAACCAGTAAGCAGAGTAATCATTAACCAAAAATCGCAAAAGTAAGTAAAAAGTGTGAAATCATTAACCAAAAACTCGAAAATAATCTCCAGAGACTAAGTCCGAAAGGGCAAATGGTTAACCAGTAAGCAGAGTAATCATTAACCAAAAATCGCAAAAGTAAGTAAAAAGTGTGAAATCATTAACCAAAAACTCGAAAATAATGTCCAGAGACCAAGTCCGAAAGGGCAAATGGTTAACCAGTAAGCAGAGTAATCATTAACCAAAAATCGCAAAAGTAAGTAAAAAGTGTGAAATCATTAACCAAAAATCGCAAAAGTAAGTAAAAAGTGTGAAATCATTAACCAAAAACTCGAAAATAATCTCCAGAGACTAAGTCCGAAAGGGCAAATGGTTAACCAGTAAGCAGAGTAATCATTAACCAAAAATCGCAAAAGTAAGTAAAAAGTGTGAAATCATTAACCAAAAATCGCAAAAGTAAGTAAAAAGTGTGAAATCATTAACCAAAAAGTCGAAAATAATCTCCAGAGACTAAGTCCAAAAGGGCAAATGGTTAACCAGTAAGCAGAGTAATCATTAACCAAAAATCGCAAAAGTAAGTAAAAAGTGTGAAATCATTAACCAAAAACTCGAAAATAATCTCCAGAGACTAAGTCCGAAAGGGCAAATGGTTAACCAGTAAGCAGAGTAATCATTAACCAAAAGGCGCAAAAGTAAGTAAAAAGTATGAAATCAGTAACCAAAAAGCGCAAAAATATGTTAAAAGTGTGAAATCATTAACCAAAAAGTCGAAAATAATCTCCAGAGACTAAGTCCGAAAGGGCAAATGGTTAACCAGTAAGCAGAGTAATCATTAACCAAAAATCGCAAAAATATGTTAAAAGTGTGAAATCATTAACCAAAAACTCGAAAATAATGTGCAGAGACTAAGTCCGAAAGGGCAAATGGTTAACCAGTAAGCAGAGTAATCATTAACCAAAAAGGGCAAAAGTAAGTAAAAAGTATGAAATCATTAACCAAAAAGCACAAAATTAAGTTAAAAGTGTGAAATCATTAACCAAAAAGTCGAAAATAATGTCCAGAGACCAAGTCCGAAAGGGCAAATGGTTAACCAGTAAGCAGAGTAATCATGAACCAAAAATCGCAAAAGTAAGTAAAAAGTATGAAATCATTAACCAAAAAGGGCAAAAGTAAGTAAAAAGTATGAAATCATTAACCAAAAATCGCAAAAGTAAGTAAAAAGTATGAAATCATTAACCAAAAATCGCAAAAGTAAGTAAAAAGTATGAAATCATTAACCAAAAAGCACAAAATTAAGTTAAAAGTGTGAAATCATTAACCAAAATGTCGAAAACAATGTCCAGAGACTAAGTCCGAAAGGGCAAATGGTTAACCAGTAAGCAGAGTAATCATTAACCAAAAATCGCAAAAGTAAGTAAAAAGTGTGAAATCATTAACCAAAAACCCGAAAATAATGTCCAGAGACTAAGTCCGAAAGGGCAAATGGTTAACCAGTAAGCAGAGTAATCATTAACCAAAAATCGCAAAAGTAAGTAAAAAGTGTGAAATCATTAACCAAAAACTCGAAAATAATGTCCAGAGACTAAGTCCGAAAGGGCAAATGGTTAACCAGTAAGCAGAGTAATCATTAACCAAAAGGCGCAAAAGTAAGTAAAAAGTATGAAATCAGTAACCAAAAAGCGCAAAAATATGTTAAAAGTGTGAAATCATTAACCAAAAACTCGAAAATAATGTGCAGAGACTAAGTCCGAAAGGGCAAATAATTAACCAGTAAGCAGAGTAATCATTAACCAAAAAGCGCAAAAATATGTTAAAAGTGTGAAATCATTAACCAAAAACTCGAAAATAATGTCCAGAGACTAAGTTCGAAAGGGCAAATGGTTAACCAGTAAGCAGAGTAATCATTAACCAAAAATCGCAAAAGTAAGTAAAAAGTGTGAAATCATTAACCAAAAAGCACAAAATTAAGTTAAAAGTGTGAAATCATTAACCAAAAAGTCGAAAATAATCTCCAGAGACTAAGTCCGAAAGGGCAAATGGTTAACCAGTAAGCAGAGTAATCATTAACCAAAAATCGCAAAAATATGTTAAAAGTGTGAAATCATTAACCAAAAACTCGAAAATAATGTGCAGAGACTAAGTCCGAAAGGGCAAATGGTTAACCAGTAAGCAGAGTAATCATTAACCAAAAAGGGCAAAAGTAAGTAAAAAGTATGAAATCATTAACCAAAAAGCACAAAATTAAGTTAAAAGTGTGAAATCATTAACCAAAAAGTCGAAAATAATGTCCAGAGACCAAGTCCGAAAGGGCAAATGGTTAACCAGTAAGCAGAGTAATCATGAACCAAAAATCGCAAAAGTAAGTAAAAAGTATGAAATCATTAACCAAAAAGGGCAAAAGTAAGTAAAAAGTATGAAATCATTAACCAAAAATCGCAAAAGTAAGTAAAAAGTATGAAATCATTAACCAAAAATCGCAAAAGTAAGTAAAAAGTATGAAATCATTAACCAAAAAGCACAAAATTAAGTTAAAAGTGTGAAATCATTAACCAAAATGTCGAAAACAATGTCCAGAGACTAAGTCCGAAAGGGCAAATGGTTAACCAGTAAGCAGAGTAATCATTAACCAAAAATCGCAAAAGTAAGTAAAAAGTGTGAAATCATTAACCAAAAACCCGAAAATAATGTCCAGAGACTAAGTCCGAAAGGGCAAATGGTTAACCAGTAAGCAGAGTAATCATTAACCAAAAATCGCAAAAGTAAGTAAAAAGTGTGAAATCATTAACCAAAAACTCGAAAATAATGTCCAGAGACTAAGTCCGAAAGGGCAAATGGTTAACCAGTAAGCAGAGTAATCATTAACCAAAAGGCGCAAAAGTAAGTAAAAAGTATGAAATCAGTAACCAAAAAGCGCAAAAATATGTTAAAAGTGTGAAATCATTAACCAAAAACTCGAAAATAATGTGCAGAGACTAAGTCCGAAAGGGCAAATAATTAACCAGTAAGCAGAGTAATCATTAACCAAAAAGCGCAAAAATATGTTAAAAGTGTGAAATCATTAACCAAAAACTCGAAAATAATGTCCAGAGACTAAGTCCGAAAGGGCAAATGGTTAACCAGTAAGCAGAGTAATCATTAACCAAAAATCGCAAAAGTAAGTAAAAAGTGTGAAATCATTAACCAAAAACTCGAAAATAATGTCCAGAGACCAAGTCCGAAAGGGCAAATGGTTAACCAGTAAGCAGAGTAATCATTAACCAAAAATCGCAAAAGTAAGTAAAAAGTGTGAAATCATTAACCAAAAACTCGAAAATAATCTCCAGAGACTAAGTGCGAAAGGGCAAATGGTTAACCAGTAAGCAGAGTAATCATTAACCAAAAATCGCAAAAGTAAGTAAAAAGTGTGAAATCATTAACCAAAAACTCGAAAATAATCTCCAGAGACTAAGTCCGAAAGGGCAAATGGTTAACCAGTAAGCAGAGTAATCATTAACCAAAAATCGCAAAAGTAAGTAAAAAGTATGAAATCATTAACCAAAAAGCGCAAAAATATGTTAAAAGTGTGAAATCATTAACCAAAAACTCGAAAATAATGTGCAGAGACTAAGTCCGAAAGGGCAAATGGTTAACCAGTAAGCAGAGTAATCATTAACCAAAAAGCGCAAAAATATGTTATAAGTGTGAAATCATTAACCAAAAACTCGAAAATAATGTCCAGAGACTAAGTCCGAAAGGGCAAATGGTTAACCAGTAAGCAGAGTAATCATTAACCAAAAAGCGCAAAAATATGTTAAAAGTGTGAAATCATTAACCAAAAACTCGAAAATAATGTCCAGAGACTAAGTCCGAAAGGGCAAATGGTTAACCAGTAAGCAGAGTAATCATTAACCAAAAAGCGCAAAAATATGTTAAAAGTGTGAAATCATTAACCAAAAACTCGAAAATAATGTCCAGAGACTAAGTCCGAAAGGGCAAATAATTAACCAGTAAGCAGAGTAATCATTAACCAAAAAGCGCAAAAGTAAGTAAAAAGTGTGAAATCATTAACCAAAAAGTCGAAAATAATGCCCAGAGACTAAGTCCGAAAGGGCAAATGGTTAACCAGAAAATCAGTCGAATAATGTCCAGAGACTAAGTCCGAAAGGGCAAATGGTTAACCAGTGGAAGGGCGATCAAGCGGAAAAATTTGCCCCGGTTACCCGGGATGGAGTTCCAGAGGTCCGGCCAGAGTTGTCAAATTCGTCCCGCTGATCGGACGCTTGTCATTCGGGTGGCTGGGGGTTGGCGGGGTATCTGCACAGTAGTAGGAGGTGGCAAGTCGGGACTTGGACGTTTATTCCAAGAGTCCACCCGAGCCTCCAGGTCTGCAGAGACCGACCCTAGCTGCCGCCCAACCGACTTTTAAGCC
>NW_027141066.1:67500-74653 GCF_036365525.1 Heterodontus francisci
AAGCATAAGGGCGCAGGCTGCCCTCTGCGGGACAGGTCCGGCCCTGACGCCGGTTTACGATTTCTCCGGTAAAGCACCTGTCGGGTGGCGACCGGAGGGTCTTTGCAGGGCCTGGATCTCCGAGCCCGTGGGACAGGCGGGAAAGGGTGGCGGCAGCCGGTTGAAGTCCCGACCCTGGGCAGCCTCCCGGTCCTACCTCCATAACTTCGGCGAGGAGGGTCCGATCCCCGCGCGGTCGACGGCAGGCGGTAGGGCTCGGAGGGGCGCGGCCTGGTCCGCGAGTGCCCCGGCGCCGCCCCTCTGCCCGTCCGAGGGACAGTAGGAAATGGCCATACCGCTTTCCGGCCGATTGCCGCCGGACGTCCGGCCGCATTCGCTCGGTCTGCGCGGCCGGCGGTAGCCGGGGGCGAGGGGCATCGGGCGGTGGCGGAACCAGGCCGGCCCGACCGCTGGGGGCCGCCCGGGCGACGTTTGAATCTGTCGGGTCGGACCGCCGAATCCCGCGGGATTTCGGGATCGAATCTGCGGGTGGAATCGGCACCTCGTCCCGCTGTCCGGTTCCCCCCGGTCGACTGCAACGGGTTTCCGAGGCCCGTCGGTCAGGCGCGGTTCGCTCCGCAATCCGCCGGCCGATCGGCACCGGGCGGGGCTCTACGGAAAGAGGGGACCCTCCCGCGTCGAGTGCCGGCGCACCGACCCCGCAGGCTGACCGGGAAGGTGAAGACTCACCCCGCTGAATGCCCGGCCCCGGCTACCCTCCGGCTCCGGGGCCATAACTTCGGGGAGGGAGGTCCGATCCCCGCGCGGTCGACGGCAGGCGGTAGGGCTCGGAGGGGCGCGGCCTGGTCCGCGAGTGCCCCGGCGCCGCCCCTCTGCCCGTCCGAGGGACAGTAGGAAATGGCCATACCGCTTTCCGGCCGATTGCCGCCGGACGTCCGGCCGCATTCGCTCGGTCTGCGCGGCCGGCGGTAGCCGGGGGCGAGGGGCATCGGGCGGTGGCGGAACCAGGCCGGCCCGACCGCTGGGGGCCGCCCGGGCGACGTTTGAATCTGTCGGGTCGGACCGCCGAATCCCGCGGGATTTCGGGATCGAATCTGCGGGTGGAATCGGCACCTCGTCCCGCTGTCCGGTTCCCCCCCGTCGACTGCAACGGGTTTCCGAGGCCCGTCGGTCAGGCGCGGTTCGCTCCGCAATCCGCCGGCCGATCGGCACCGGGCGGGGCTCTACGGAAAGAGGGGACCCTCCGGCGTCGAGTGCCGGCGCACCGACCCCGCAGGCTGACCGGGAAGGTGAAGACTCACCCCGCTGAATGCCCGGCCCCGGGCACCCTCCGGCGCCGGGGCCATAACTTCGGGGAGGGAGGTCCGAGCTCCGCGCGGTCGACGGCAGGTGAAAGGGGCCGGTGCGCCGCGGAAGGCGACAGCAGTCCCGTCAGGCTGCACCTCTGCTCGGGCGAACGGCGTCAGGAAAAGGGGAGAGCACTTCCCCACCGATAGCTCCGGAACGCCCGGACCCATTGGCCCGCGGCACCGGTGGCTGCTAGAGGGCCTCCGGCGCCGTCAGCCGGGGTACGTCCCAGGCCGGCCGGACGGCGGGCAGCCGGAGGCAACGGCCTGGAACGGAGCCAGACTTGAGTCGTTCCGTGCCGTGGGCAAAAAGGCAGGGCTGCGGGTCAGCGCAGTTTGGCAAACCTAGCCGCAAGTGCGGGAAGGGCGGAGGAGCACACGGACGCCGCCTTCCCAAACTGAGCCCAAAGTGCCCAGGCATGCCCCCTTGATCTCGCCTAATCAGTGAGCCCAAAATAATTTCAGAGTGTGGAAACCTTATCCAAAAAGGTCGAAAAGAACGGCCAGAGATCAAGTCCGAAAGGGGAAATCAGTAACAAGCAAGCAGAGTAATCATTAACCAAAAAGCGCAAAATTATGTTAAAAGTGTGAAATCATTAACCAAAAACTCGAAAATAATGTCCAGAGACCAAGTCCGAAAGGGCAAATGGTTAACCAGTAAGCAGAGTAATCATTAACCAAAAATCGCAAAAGTAAGTAAAAAGTATGAAATCATTAACCAAAAATCGCAAAAGTAAGTAAAAAGTGTGAAATCATTAACCAAAAACTCGAAAATAATGTGCAGAGACTAAGTCCGAAAGGGCAAATGGTTAACCAGTAAGCAGAGTCATCATTAACCAAAAATCGCAAAAGTAAGTAAAAAGTGTGAAATCATTAACCAAAAATCGCAAAAGTAAGTAAAAAGTGTGAAATCATTAACCAAAAACTCGAAAATAATCTCCAGAGACTAAGTCCGAAAGGGCAAATGGTTAACCAGTAAGCAGAGTAATCATTAACCAAAAATCGCAAAAGTAAGTAAAAAGTGTGAAATCATTAACCAAAAATCGCAAAAGTAAGTAAAAAGTGTGAAATCATTAACCAAAAACTCGAAAATAATGTCCAGAGACTAAGTCCAAAAGGGCAAATGGTTAACCAGTAAGCAGAGTAATCATTAACCAAAAAGCGCAAAAATATGTTAAAAGTGTGAAATCATTAACCAAAAACTCGAAAATAATGTGCAGAGACTAAGTCCGAAAGGGCAAATGGTTAACCAGTAAGCAGAGTAATCATTAACCAAAAATCGCAAAAGTAAGTAAAAAGTGTGAAATCATTAACCAAAAACTCGAAAATAATCTCCAGAGACTAAGTCCGAAAGGGCAAATGGTTAACCAGTAAGCAGAGTAATCATTAACCAAAAATCGCAAAAGTAAGTAAAAAGTGTGAAATCATTAACCAAAAACTCGAAAATAATGTCCAGAGACCAAGTCCGAAAGGGCAAATGGTTAACCAGTAAGCAGAGTAATCATTAACCAAAAATCGCAAAAGTAAGTAAAAAGTGTGAAATCATTAACCAAAAATCGCAAAAGTAAGTAAAAAGTGTGAAATCATTAACCAAAAACTCGAAAATAATCTCCAGAGACTAAGTCCGAAAGGGCAAATGGTTAACCAGTAAGCAGAGTAATCATTAACCAAAAATCGCAAAAGTAAGTAAAAAGTGTGAAATCATTAACCAAAAATCGCAAAAGTAAGTAAAAAGTGTGAAATCATTAACCAAAAAGTCGAAAATAATCTCCAGAGACTAAGTCCAAAAGGGCAAATGGTTAACCAGTAAGCAGAGTAATCATTAACCAAAAATCGCAAAAGTAAGTAAAAAGTGTGAAATCATTAACCAAAAACTCGAAAATAATCTCCAGAGACTAAGTCCGAAAGGGCAAATGGTTAACCAGTAAGCAGAGTAATCATTAACCAAAAGGCGCAAAAGTAAGTAAAAAGTATGAAATCAGTAACCAAAAAGCGCAAAAATATGTTAAAAGTGTGAAATCATTAACCAAAAAGTCGAAAATAATCTCCAGAGACTAAGTCCGAAAGGGCAAATGGTTAACCAGTAAGCAGAGTAATCATTAACCAAAAATCGCAAAAATATGTTAAAAGTGTGAAATCATTAACCAAAAACTCGAAAATAATGTGCAGAGACTAAGTCCGAAAGGGCAAATGGTTAACCAGTAAGCAGAGTAATCATTAACCAAAAAGGGCAAAAGTAAGTAAAAAGTATGAAATCATTAACCAAAAAGCACAAAATTAAGTTAAAAGTGTGAAATCATTAACCAAAAAGTCGAAAATAATGTCCAGAGACCAAGTCCGAAAGGGCAAATGGTTAACCAGTAAGCAGAGTAATCATGAACCAAAAATCGCAAAAGTAAGTAAAAAGTATGAAATCATTAACCAAAAAGGGCAAAAGTAAGTAAAAAGTATGAAATCATTAACCAAAAATCGCAAAAGTAAGTAAAAAGTATGAAATCATTAACCAAAAATCGCAAAAGTAAGTAAAAAGTATGAAATCATTAACCAAAAAGCACAAAATTAAGTTAAAAGTGTGAAATCATTAACCAAAATGTCGAAAACAATGTCCAGAGACTAAGTCCGAAAGGGCAAATGGTTAACCAGTAAGCAGAGTAATCATTAACCAAAAATCGCAAAAGTAAGTAAAAAGTGTGAAATCATTAACCAAAAACCCGAAAATAATGTCCAGAGACTAAGTCCGAAAGGGCAAATGGTTAACCAGTAAGCAGAGTAATCATTAACCAAAAATCGCAAAAGTAAGTAAAAAGTGTGAAATCATTAACCAAAAACTCGAAAATAATGTCCAGAGACTAAGTCCGAAAGGGCAAATGGTTAACCAGTAAGCAGAGTAATCATTAACCAAAAGGCGCAAAAGTAAGTAAAAAGTATGAAATCAGTAACCAAAAAGCGCAAAAATATGTTAAAAGTGTGAAATCATTAACCAAAAACTCGAAAATAATGTGCAGAGACTAAGTCCGAAAGGGCAAATAATTAACCAGTAAGCAGAGTAATCATTAACCAAAAAGCGCAAAAATATGTTAAAAGTGTGAAATCATTAACCAAAAACTCGAAAATAATGTCCAGAGACTAAGTTCGAAAGGGCAAATGGTTAACCAGTAAGCAGAGTAATCATTAACCAAAAATCGCAAAAGTAAGTAAAAAGTGTGAAATCATTAACCAAAAAGCACAAAATTAAGTTAAAAGTGTGAAATCATTAACCAAAAAGTCGAAAATAATCTCCAGAGACTAAGTCCGAAAGGGCAAATGGTTAACCAGTAAGCAGAGTAATCATTAACCAAAAATCGCAAAAATATGTTAAAAGTGTGAAATCATTAACCAAAAACTCGAAAATAATGTGCAGAGACTAAGTCCGAAAGGGCAAATGGTTAACCAGTAAGCAGAGTAATCATTAACCAAAAAGGGCAAAAGTAAGTAAAAAGTATGAAATCATTAACCAAAAAGCACAAAATTAAGTTAAAAGTGTGAAATCATTAACCAAAAAGTCGAAAATAATGTCCAGAGACCAAGTCCGAAAGGGCAAATGGTTAACCAGTAAGCAGAGTAATCATGAACCAAAAATCGCAAAAGTAAGTAAAAAGTATGAAATCATTAACCAAAAAGGGCAAAAGTAAGTAAAAAGTATGAAATCATTAACCAAAAATCGCAAAAGTAAGTAAAAAGTATGAAATCATTAACCAAAAATCGCAAAAGTAAGTAAAAAGTATGAAATCATTAACCAAAAAGCACAAAATTAAGTTAAAAGTGTGAAATCATTAACCAAAATGTCGAAAACAATGTCCAGAGACTAAGTCCGAAAGGGCAAATGGTTAACCAGTAAGCAGAGTAATCATTAACCAAAAATCGCAAAAGTAAGTAAAAAGTGTGAAATCATTAACCAAAAACCCGAAAATAATGTCCAGAGACTAAGTCCGAAAGGGCAAATGGTTAACCAGTAAGCAGAGTAATCATTAACCAAAAATCGCAAAAGTAAGTAAAAAGTGTGAAATCATTAACCAAAAACTCGAAAATAATGTCCAGAGACTAAGTCCGAAAGGGCAAATGGTTAACCAGTAAGCAGAGTAATCATTAACCAAAAGGCGCAAAAGTAAGTAAAAAGTATGAAATCAGTAACCAAAAAGCGCAAAAATATGTTAAAAGTGTGAAATCATTAACCAAAAACTCGAAAATAATGTGCAGAGACTAAGTCCGAAAGGGCAAATAATTAACCAGTAAGCAGAGTAATCATTAACCAAAAAGCGCAAAAATATGTTAAAAGTGTGAAATCATTAACCAAAAACTCGAAAATAATGTCCAGAGACTAAGTCCGAAAGGGCAAATGGTTAACCAGTAAGCAGAGTAATCATTAACCAAAAATCGCAAAAGTAAGTAAAAAGTGTGAAATCATTAACCAAAAACTCGAAAATAATGTCCAGAGACCAAGTCCGAAAGGGCAAATGGTTAACCAGTAAGCAGAGTAATCATTAACCAAAAATCGCAAAAGTAAGTAAAAAGTGTGAAATCATTAACCAAAAACTCGAAAATAATCTCCAGAGACTAAGTGCGAAAGGGCAAATGGTTAACCAGTAAGCAGAGTAATCATTAACCAAAAATCGCAAAAGTAAGTAAAAAGTGTGAAATCATTAACCAAAAACTCGAAAATAATCTCCAGAGACTAAGTCCGAAAGGGCAAATGGTTAACCAGTAAGCAGAGTAATCATTAACCAAAAATCGCAAAAGTAAGTAAAAAGTATGAAATCATTAACCAAAAAGCGCAAAAATATGTTAAAAGTGTGAAATCATTAACCAAAAACTCGAAAATAATGTGCAGAGACTAAGTCCGAAAGGGCAAATGGTTAACCAGTAAGCAGAGTAATCATTAACCAAAAAGCGCAAAAATATGTTATAAGTGTGAAATCATTAACCAAAAACTCGAAAATAATGTCCAGAGACTAAGTCCGAAAGGGCAAATGGTTAACCAGTAAGCAGAGTAATCATTAACCAAAAAGCGCAAAAATATGTTAAAAGTGTGAAATCATTAACCAAAAACTCGAAAATAATGTCCAGAGACTAAGTCCGAAAGGGCAAATGGTTAACCAGTAAGCAGAGTAATCATTAACCAAAAAGCGCAAAAATATGTTAAAAGTGTGAAATCATTAACCAAAAACTCGAAAATAATGTCCAGAGACTAAGTCCGAAAGGGCAAATAATTAACCAGTAAGCAGAGTAATCATTAACCAAAAAGCGCAAAAGTAAGTAAAAAGTGTGAAATCATTAACCAAAAAGTCGAAAATAATGCCCAGAGACTAAGTCCGAAAGGGCAAATGGTTAACCAGAAAATCAGTCGAATAATGTCCAGAGACTAAGTCCGAAAGGGCAAATGGTTAACCAGTGGAAGGGCGATCAAGCGGAAAAATTTGCCCCGGTTACCCGGGATGGAGTTCCAGAGGTCCGGCCAGAGTTGTCAAATTCGTCCCGCTGATCGGACGCTTGTCATTCGGGTGGCTGGGGGTTGGCGGGGTATCTGCACAGTAGTAGGAGGTGGCAAGTCGGGACTTGGACGTTTATTCCAAGAGTCCACCCGAGCCTCCAGGTCTGCAGAGACCGACCCTAGCTGCCGCCCAACCGACTTTTAAGCCTTTTTCGGATGGGGATTTTTTCCCATTTTCGTCCATTTTTCGGGTTTTCTGTCGGGCTTAATAGGCGGCAGCCTGACCCCCGGCCGAGGCGGGGGGCGCACTCTCCCTTGCGTAAGGGTCCGGATTTGCCCC